>NW_008710867.1:239651-283666 GCF_000327385.1 Lottia gigantea | reverse complement strand
TAGCAGGTAACCCCAGATGATAGATATTCATGATTTTCAAACCTAATTCAAAATTAATTCGTGTCTCCAAACTTTTATTTGTACCTTCAAGGACAGGCCCCTACGTTGGTTTTGGATGGTTAAAACACAAGTATAAGCTGTTTTTAAGAACCTATGATAGTTAATTCAGACTCTAACAGCATGTTTACTATGTTGGTACTTTAAGCCAAATTATCTGTGGTGTTACCAGTAGCTTCTTACAGCTGGCGGAACATTTTCACCTGATCTGAGAACCTGAGTTAAACAGCTTTGGAGAACACCTGGCTTGATCGTTTTTTACATTTTTTAATGATTTAGAAGAACTTCTGCTCATTTTAAGAAGGAGCTGAAGTACAGACAGTAAGAACATTGGAACATTTGTTTGGTTATGTGGTCATTTAATTAATGGTCATGGTTTCTAATCTCAGTCAGTGTGTGAAAGTTTGCTGATCAAATCGACACAGCTGTAAATGGGTATAGATATTCCAGGAAAGATCAATGCCAGAGATGAATGAATGATTCAATATAGCTGTCCATGATTGTCCTTGAATGATCTTTCAGTTTTATGGTTTTGATCTGTGCAAATCAGACCATTATTTCTGGTTAATTTGGTACAAAGATAGAGATAAGGCATCAACCAATCAGAATTTAAGCCTTAAACTGTAAGGCTAAATCAATTTCAAGGCAAAAAATTCAATAAACCATAAAAAACACAAGACTTTTTTTAATTATAGAAATGAGGTCAAAGGCATATCATTGTACTATATGCTTCCAGGAATATTGCCAGAATCTCTGAAAGAATTGCCAGGAATTGCAGGCGGAATTCATAGACAATTTCCTTACACATCATTCTTGAGCCAGGTGTGGCTAGTAGGCTACATACACACTGTTCTTTTATCTTGTAAAGTTGGGTATTCCTTGATAAAATAACTTATACACCATACTGCATAGTGTTTTGATCTTTTAAAGTTGGGTATTCCTTGATCTGTATCATAATGTATACAGAGCTTAGTTGTTTTAATGTTGGGTATTTTCTGCTTAACAGAAACAGCTTGTGGTATTTTTTTACGTAAAAATGCTGGTGCTGAATATTCAGTCTAATTGGTAGAAGTCAGACATGACTGGTAAATACAGTCAAATCGCTATCCCTGCAGGTCTTCAAGTTGAGGTATTGACCAGAATTAGATTAAGTTGATCTAATGCCTCCTTAGAGAATTCCATCGATTATATTTAGTCTAACTGTAGAATTAACCAAAATCAGATGACATTGGAGAAATGCCGGTCACGCATGTATTTATTGATTTCCCAGGAATAATTTGGTTATTTGGTGAAACATTTTGGTATGGTTTGAGATTACTGTTTCATTGGTGTAAATACTTAAAACTGGAGTGAATTATGGGAATGACATAACAAGCAGTAAGAATATTTATCATATACTAAATTGATCATTTTGGTTATTTAATTGGTTCATTTTGGTTAGTACTAGGTTCATTTGGCTTTTTACTTGGTTCATTTTGGTTAGTACTAGGTTCATTTGGCTTTTTACTTGGTTCATTTTGGTTAGTACTAGGTTCATTTTGGTTTTTTACTTGGTTCATTTCGGTTATTTACTTGGTTCATTTTGGCTATTTACTTGGTTCATTTTGGTTATTTACTTGGTTCAATTTGGTTATTTACTTGGTTCAATTTGGTTATTTACTTGGTTTATTTTTGTTATGTACTAGGTTCATTTTGGTTTTGTTCAAGTGAGTTAGTTCTTCTCGTCAAGGGCAGGCTTTACTCATTTATTTCAGTAAAAAATTGCTCAAGGTTATTGTCAGAATGATTAGATGACTACATCCCTTTAACCACAGACAGTTTAAATTGGGTGAAAGTGTATCAAAATATTACATACCTTAAAAAAACAAACTTGTTAAAATAGATTACGCAAGTTTTCTCAAGAAATTCTATCTTTTAGTTTGCTTTTAAATGTTGACCTAAGTTGTGTTTGTGTCACTTTAAGCTCCGAAAGATTATTGTTTCTACTTTCTTAAAGTTTGGTTTTCATTAAACGTCTTAAATTTCACAAAGAACATTGGTGCCAGTAAGTTACAAACTTTGCCCTGTTAGCAGTTTTTATCAAGTCGTTTTATATTACCAAAGTTGGAACCATGATGAATATAGGACTGGTATTGGTACTGTTTGAATCAAAAATCTGTATCAAGACAATTCCATTTATCAAAATCTCATCCAAAGTATGGCTAAAATGAGAGCAAAAGTTGTAAAGTAGTGGACTCCTCCAAAGAGAGGTACCATCAGGTATTTCAAAAAGAGTAAGCATGGTCTGCTTCACGAACGACATACGTCACTACCACAATGGTAAAAATCATGAGATACAATCAGATTAATTCATGCCTGACCAAACAAATCAGCCAAAATGTCAGAAACAGATTTATTGCATTTAAACTTGACCTGGTCCTGTGGCTTTTTTCTGGAAATACTAACATCAATTTTTGAATATAAATGTATTAGCCAATCAGATTACTGTATTTCTTAAATTCTGGATTGTATCTTAGTTAAGATTTCAACAATATGGCCCCTGGACTGAAGTTAATTCATAGTTTAACAATGATAATTTATAAAAAAGGGAGATAAGCAATGATAGCTTGTTGATTTAAAGGACAAGTGTAGGGTCTATTTGACAAGGGTCCCTAGATATTTTTGAATACAAAATAGAATCATACAAAGATATTTGTCCTCATCAGGGTACAATTCTGTCCTTACAAATTTCTAAAGTCTATACCAAAACAGTAGGCCCTAAGCAAGAACTTGATTGTTCTGAGGAACAAGTAATATATCTGGAAGGGCAAGTAATATATCTGGAGGAACAAGTAATATATCTGGAGGGGCAAGTAATATATCTGGAAGGGCAAGTAATATATGTGGAGGAACAAGTAATATATCTGGAAGGGCAAGTAATATATGTGGAGGGGCAAGTAATATATCTGGAAGGGCAAGTAATATATCTGGAAGGGCAAGTAATATATCTGGAGGGGCAAGTAATACATCTGGAGGGGCAAGTTATATATCTGGAGGGGCAATATATCTGGTGGGGGGAGGGGTGATGCCCCCTTGTAGCCAGGGGTGGAGTTTGTCTTTGGTTTTATGATAACATGCTACTTAGCAAATTGAAAACAAAACTCTCCATGCTAGGGAGGAAGGAACTTGACAAACCATATCTGACCAAAACTTGCAGAACTAAGGAAGATTATTCAATTACAAATAAAACCAAACAAACTAAATAAATTGTTTATTATAGGAAATTTTAACGGCACGTCTGTGTTTTTAGCGCCATTTTAAACACCAGTTGATCAAAACCAGATATGCACACATTCTCAATAAATATTTAAGTTAAATTTCGTATTTTGGAAGGTAATTCATGAGCCACAGTATAAATAGTGAAATTTGGCCTCACGTTTTGTTTACAATCAAAGATAATTCAGTCAAATTCAAAGCATGAATTTCAAACGTTGAAATAAAGTATATACAATCCTTTTACATAATATGAATAAGCATTTGATACTTTGGGTGAAAAAATTCATAATATCATGAGTGATTTTATCCTTTTTTTTCATTTTCTACATTTTTTAAGCTTAGAAACTGCTTTTATTTTGATATAATTTAGTCAAATCAAAAAATAAAATGGTGTATATACAAACATTTTGTGTATGAGCATGTGAAATTTTTGTATGAAAAAGTATGATATTTTCATTAATTTGCTAAATGCTTTTCCCTTATTTTTTCATCATATATTTTGACTTTTCGATATATATATGTTTCGGAATATTAACCCGCTTCTATTTATATATTTCAGAATATTTTGGCTGGCGAATTTGATGGTGTTCCCAAATGGGCAACAGATACATGGTTTAAAGTCCAAAACTCCTGAATATAATGGAGTAACTGCCCAATGAGCTTCATGGTGTAACAAAGAACCAAGCTCTTCCAATTGACCACAAAGTGTTCCTCAAGAATTCCTGCTGCCTGAATCGAAATCTAGACCACTGACATTGTTCTTCCATGGTTTACGAGAAACTGTCTCCAAAAAAAATGTCCATTGACTCTAAAACAAACTAAGAAATATACCAAAGAAGTGTTCATCTGATCTTTATAAGTTACAAAAAATTACCAAAGTGTTTTACAAGAGAACTCTGGATTTGATGCTGGTACTCTATGCTTTAATCAAACATTTGTGGGACCATCCAAAGCGCTTTCAATCTTTCATCAAAATCCATGTGACTACTTAACTTTTTTCTCATTTTTTAATCGTGCTACCTGAAGCCAAAGATTTTAATCTTTTACATCAAATCCAAAAAGAGGACCTTAATTCCCTTCTTCCAAAAATAATATCCAATGAAATCAACAGATATTATGCTCTCCAATATCCACCATATCCTGTGATTTTAGGTCTTCCATCCAATCCCTTGAATCAAAGATTTTTTCCACCAAAGGCTTCCAACAGCTTCTAGTTGGTGAGGATCTTGAAAGATATCCACTGAAGCATAGACTGTTCCAAACTTATTTCACCAAAGGCTTCCATCAGCTTCTAGTTGGTGAGGGTCTTGAAAGATATCCACTGAAGCATAGACTGTTCCAAACTTATTTCACCAAAGGTTCCATCAGCTTCTAGTTGGTGAGGATCTTCAAAGATATCCACAGAATCAAAATATTGCCAGATCTATTTCATCGAAGACTTCCATCAGCTTCTAGCTTTGACTAGTAGTGAATTGGAAATTGGAAACTTGAAGGCTTTTATGATAAACTTTTAACAGAAAAGGATTGAGTGCTTTCAAATCTTCCAGGAACCATTTTCCCCCAAAAAAGAAGAATCAGGATAAAGTCTTAAAAGGAATCCACAGGATCAAGAGTCTTCCAACAAACTTTCCACCATGACAGTCTTAAAGTCCAAACCTGCCGAGTATACGGCCATGACACAAGCTATCATCCCACCCACCACCAAAACTACCTCCAATCAGCAACAAGTTTACTATAAAGGTCAAAGTTCACAGAAACATGATGAGGATTGTGGTTGGCTGTGCCTACGACCTCCAGGCTGTGGAAAGTTCATGAGTCCTGCTTGGGTGCTGTTTTTTCTGTGCTGGGCTAGTGGGATACAGGTTAGTTTTTCTTTACGTTTTTCTTTGAGAAATAAAACCTTTGAGAATTACACCTTTGAGAATTAAACCTTTGAGAATTAAAACCTTTGATATTTAAAACCTTTGAGACTTACACCTTTGAAAATTACACATTTCAGAATTAAAACCTTTGAGAAATAAAACCTTTGAGAATTATACCTTTGAGAAATAAAACCTTTGGGAATTATATCTTTGAGACTTACACCTTTGAGAATTAAAATCTTTGAGACTTACATTTCTTTGAGAATTACACCTTTGAGACTTACACCTTTGAGAATTAAATCTTTGAGACTTCAACCTTTGAGATTTTAACCTTTGAGAATTACACCTTTGAGAATTATACCTTTTAGACATTTATATAAATTAGCTCAATAAATAAGGTGCTGATGTAAATCTCCATTTCATTAACCCAGAAAAGATCTGGGGTAGCTTTATCTAGTATTATTTTATAATGTATTCACATATTATTCATTGAATATTCAAAGTGTTATAAACTCATCTAGACCATTCATTCATTCAATCTTACATTCTTACATTCACTCAATCCAATATCTGTCAAGCTAGCCAATTATACACTAGTAAACTGACACTAGACTATATTCATTCATTCATTCATTTCTTCATCTATCTTATGATTAAGATCTGTCAAGCTAGCCAACAGTGCACAGCATTCATTCATTCATTATCACATTCACTCAATCCATCTTATGATTAAGATCTGTCAAGCTAGCCAACAGTGCATAGCATTCATTCATTCATTATCACATTCACTCAATCCATCTTATGATTAAGATCTGTCAAGCTAGCCAACAGTGCATAGCATTCATTCATTCATTATCACATTCACTCAATCCATCTTATGATTAAGATCTGTCAAGCTAGCCAACAGTGCACAGCATTCATTCATTCATTATCACATTCACTCAATCCATCTTATGATTAAGATCTGTCAAGCTAGCCAACTGTATATGAGTGTTATAAACTTCTCTAGTATGTCACAGTCGACTGAGTCAAATGAAATTACCAACACTATATATTGTATGAAGACAGTCAGTTAGCTCTGATGACACTTATATACTACTCTACTATACTGTGTTAAATACTTAATATGGCTACCTATCTTAATGAATACAGGTAAAAATATCTAATAATTCTGGCTTATCTTGTTGGATTATCTTAAGGAATTAAGGAAGGAATTGGATATAATTAGTGATTGTTTTGTGGTTGAAGAATTGGGAGAAACTAAAAGTAGAAATGACAGTTATGTTTTTGACTATGTTGTGGTTTATTATGGCTTGTAATAGGTAAAGATATATAATAATTAAGGATTATCTTGTTGGATTAAGGAAGGATTTTGGATGGTGTTTAGTTGAAGAATTAAGAGAAAATAAAAGTAGAATTGATGGTGATGTTTTTGACAGTGTTTTTATAAAATAGTTCTGGATTGTTTTTGAGGATGGGTACAGTGAATTTTTTGTTGTCATATTCATGTGATATGTCCATGAGGAAATGATTATAATTTAGGTGAAAACAAAACTAAGGAAAATATGACAAAAATTTGGCATAGAATTGGTTCGCTGAGGTATTATAATAAATTGTTAAAATCTAGATTCACAAAGGCATTGAGATTATTTTCCTATCCCATTAAAAGTCATGATATTAATTTTCTGTCCTGTAATAAGTTATATCTGTCCCGTAATAAGTCATATCTTTCCCCCTGTAATAAGTCATATCTTTCCCGTAATAAGTTATATCTTTCTGTTCCGTAATAAGTCATATCTTTCCCCCTGTAATAAGTCATATCTTTCCCCCCGTAATAAGTCATATCTTTCCCCCTGTAATAAGTCATATCTTTCCCCCCGTAATAAGTCATATCATTCCCCCCGTAATAAGTTATATCTTTCTGTCCCGTGATAATTTATATCTGTGCCGTAATAAGTTATATCTGTCCCGTAATAACTTATATCTTTCTGTCCCGTAATAAGCCATATCTTTCTGTCCCGTAATAACTTATATCTTTCTGCCAAATTATATCTTATATCTTTCTGTCAAGTAATAACTTATATCTTTCTGCCAAATTATAACTTATATCTTTCTGTCAAGTAATAACTTGTATCTTTCTCTCCGATAATAAGTCATATCAGTAAATATTCTATCCCATTTTAAGTAATGTTTTTTCCCATATTAAGTTACCTACTTGGTGTTGATTTGAATCACTGCTTTCATAAGGTGATGACGATATTTTGACAATCTTCAAGCTTGACTGAGCTTACTTTTGTGTGTTAATTTTCCTCTATTAGGCCTCATGTATCAATATTTACCCTTGGTTAACCCCTTAAATCACCAAGATTCAGGGTAGAAAATTAACCCATTTATCCATTTAAATGTTAAGATATCTTGCCCTTACTTTTTGTACATGGGACATGATGGGAGGGTCTGTAGCACAGTTGGTTAAAGCTTAGGAAACTTTACATGACATCTTATGCTTGTTTATGAAAAAAGATTCTTAGTTGACAACCCAAGTGGCTTAGTGACATCATGTGTTTCAGAATGGCAAGGAAAAACATCACAAGATAGAAAATATTTTAATCCAACAATTTTTGAAAGGAAATTCTAAGGTGAAAAGCCCAATGACTGAGTATCATCATGTGTTTCAGAAAGGCAAGGAAAAGCATTTCAAAATACAATATTGTCCAAGAAAATCTATATAGAGTCTTATAACAACAAATATATCAGCATATGAGATACTTAAGTGAAAAGCCCAATGGCTTAATGGCATCATGTGTTAAAGATAGGAAATATAATATTGTTCAGTAAAATATAATATTGTTTAAGAAAAATCTATATTGAGGCTTTATAACAACAAAGATAGCCTGCACGGTTATTGACCAGATATTGATTGGTTATGTAAGTAACAATGTGGATAAAAGCTCATAACTAGGAGATATAAATACTAAATTATGATAGGATTTTCTATCTATTGCTAATATAATAGAATGTGTCGCCATGCTAATTAGTTTTTAATGCTGCAATGATGAAAAATTTCGCTAATTAATATTGTAATAATAGTTATTGTATTTGGTTAGTTGATCGGTAAATAAGGGGATAGTAAAAAGGTTTTGAAATAAGAGACACTGATAGCATCAATCTACATCATTCTAATTTACAATCAGACATCTGCGGTTCTTGCAATTCCACTAAAACTTAGTGTTGATGAGGTCACTAATCGCAAAAGGCCGTATGTGACAATTAGTGACATCATCAAATAAATAAGAAATATCTGATTGAAAATTGGAATGGACACACTTTAAACACGCTTTAAACACCAACAGTATAATCGAATTGTTTAAAAAAAAACACTAAAGTCATAATAGTATTCAAATGAAATTGCAAGTCATTATGGTCTTTATCAAAACGTTTAGAGTTGTGACAACATCACAATACATGTACAATACACTATTACGTAAACTAGCTATAGATCGTGATTTTTGAATCATTATCTCAGGACTTTAAAGGGATTTTAAAGAGGTTTTCTGAAGCCGTCACTAATTGCAATATATGCTTTATTTTCTTACTGATGTCATCAAACACTTAGTTTTAGTGGAATCACAGGAACCACAGACGTCTGATTGAAAATTAGAATGGTGCGGATTATTGCTATCAGTGTCCCTGATACATATAAAAAATGTAGAAAACCTCTTAACAATCCCTTTAAACAGTCATGTTATATAAGATATAAACAATGAATTATAACCTTTAAACCTTAAAAAACCTTTTCAACCTTTTCAAGGTTATATATTATATTGTAAGTATTCAGTATATTTTCTGTGCTCACTTTTTGGACTCTTTCCAAAAAGAGTTGAAAAGAAGTGAATGGATTCCACAAGGTCTTCTCATATATATATTAATTTTTTAAGACCCAATTTTGAAATAAGAATATTAATGCTTTCATTTGAAGGCAAAGCATGATCTTCTTAATAATGACAATTTGTTATAACTGTTGGATAACAAATAACAAGTTATATAGTTATAAAACATGTCAGTCATGGTGTGAAATATTTGTGACATAGAGATAACAAATCGTGACCATGAGATAATTGCATAATAACAACCATAACTATGGATAACAAATCCAAATCAGTAGATAACAAATCAAGATCATTTGCTAACAAATTCTAACCATGAAATCATTAGATAACAAATGCTAACTGTGAGACAATGGGATAACAAATCATAAAGTTATGAGACCACTATATAACAAATCATAACCATGAAATCATAAAGTTATGAGACGATGGGATAACAAATCATAAAGTTATGAGACCACTAGATAACAAATCATAACCATGAAATCATAACTATGAGACGATGGGATAACAAATCATAAAGTTATGAGACCACTAGATAACAAATCATAACTATGAGACATTAGATAACAAATCATAACTTTAGGAAAACAAATCATGCTGATTGATAACAAATCATAACCATAGGATAACAAATCCCAGCCCTTTGGATAACAAGTAATTACTGTGAAATTGACGCCATAAATATCCAATAATAAATTTATAATACTTATAACTTATAAAACATTCATGATATTAAAATATTGAATCATAAAACATAATTCAAAACATATCTTAAAAAACCTAAAAAAATATAGCCTAGTAAAACTATGTCAAGATGAGTAAGTGAATGTCTCCTGACCAAATATATAATCCACTTAAATCTTTCATTTACAATATAATATAAGCTTACAAAGTACATATTGGATTTCTGAATAAATAACTGTCTTTATATAACTTACTTATAACTTATAACTTTGGGAAAAGATTTCAGCATAGATGATCAAAGGTCTTGTATGATGATCATCAACAAAACACCAGGATGATGTCATTATAGCTCCATGACAATTGATGAAAAAATGGCGTTACTTGTAAGATTCTGCAAAAATAAGGTCCTTTTCAGAATTGATAGTAAATTACAAGCAAAAATGGCAGTTAAGAATTGATGAAAACCCTTGCTATTGCGCTAAATGGCTTCACATGCCCTTTAAGAGTTGATGAAAAATCGGCGTTGCAAAAAAAAAGTGCAAAAAAAAGACTTCACAGTCCCTTTAAGAATTGATAAAAAGTATGTAGCATGAAGTATGTTTGAAATTCAATTAAAAGTTTGTCATAGAGTAAATAAACTTGCCGTGTTTGAATTGATTCTGTAAATAAATATATATTGATGGTGGTGAAGTAGGCAATGCATAGATTCTAGGTTGTTTGACACATATACATGTTCTGCAGACTATAGATTCATTATTTTAATTCAATTTTTATTGAAGTTAAGATTTTAGGGGTTCTGGATACCTATTAAGTAAGGATTAAGGTAGTATTTTTTAAATTAGTTTTTCTTTTTTGTTAGATTTTGTAATATTTATAGAAGTTTAGTTTTTAGGGGATTTTAATTGTATTATTATGGTAAAGATTTTTGGACACAATTTAGGCTACATTTTTATTAATCTAATTTATTGTAATTTAATCTTTAGGGAAGATTTTAGGGGATAAAAATTGATAAGGGTTAAGGTAGTATTTTATGAAATGTATATAGTTTCCTTTCGTAGATTTTGTGATAACGCATATGTAGAGTTTAAACAAAGCATAATGATACCAGATTTGGGGGATACACCGGGGACTGCATTTGTCTTAGTACAGGTCTCTGTAACTTTCAGCATCCATGTTAGATTTTTACCTTAAAGTTACAGGTGTTTCTTTAAGTTCGTATTTGAATTTTTTATCAATTTCATCACAGTCAGGAAGTAAGAGATTTTTCAGACATTTATATGTTTTTTGGCAAGATTTTTTCTAATATTCTTAAAAAGATTAATCTGTTAAGTCAGTGAATCAGGGTTTGGAATTATATGTTGTGTTTTTTTTGTTGGAAATTGTTCAGAAATCGCTTGGCATCACAAGGATATATTCCATAGAGTGATCTACTGATGTTCTATGGAATTGCCAAGATTTATTTAAATCAGGTTATATTCCAGAGGGTGATCCACTATTGTCATCAATCTAAATCAAGGCATCACCCTACCTAGGTGACTTTCCAGAGGGTGAACGCTGTTGTACTAGTGGCAGTATGCGCATACAGAAAAGGGTGATCCTTTTTGTATTCCTGCCTAGTGGAACACCAGACATCAGAGTAGTTCACTGTTGTACTATCGACAGCACATGGAAACACCAGGCATCACTTAAATTTTAATGGAGCACTTTTCAATGCAAATTTTTGTTGTCTAATTTCTAAAAGGATTCTTAAGAGTTTTCTGAAGGATTTTGTTGAATTTTCTCTTGAAATTAGCAGGAATGATGTGAAAATGTGTCCCTTATTTTCAGGTTGAAATGGAACTAAAAAAATATAGAGTGAATGAAAACTTTATTGTGAAAATTGCATGCTTCTTTACATATACATTGTGAAAAGTTTGCCAATCCTCCAAAATGGCGGTTGAGCCAATCAAATACAGTAAAAAGGATGGAATAACAAATGAGGGTTTCGAAAAGGATGTTACAGACACGCAACCAAACGGATTATCAAAAGCCACGGAAGATGTCAATAAAAATGGCATCCATAAAAATGGCGATCTGCACGTCATGGACGTTGAGGATAATGATGATCAGGATCATGCATGCGGTTGGGGACGATTTACTCCCTTTTGTTGTCAGAAGTGTAGGAATATAAAACTAGTTGTTGTCTGTATCTCAATTTTTGCTTTAACTCAGGTAAGACCTATTTTTTCTTCGTCAACGGTGAGGTTTATATGTTTGGCCATTTATGATAATAACCACATCTAACCATTGCTTTCATAACACGATTTTTTTGTCATCAAATTTGATTGGTAGAGAATTTACTTGATATTGCCTTACATTTCCCTCATTGCACACTGGTGCGTGTTATATATTAAAGCAATCAGGCAAACATAAAGTAGAATATTAAACTCCATTTTATTTCATTACCAATAAAATATGTTCTACATATGTCTAACTGATAGACCAAGTAACAGGTGTTGACTATCAGAACACCTGAAGTATTTACATTAGGTGTTACAATCTGATAACACCTGAACAGTGTTAAAATAGGTGTTAAGATCTGGTAATTCATACACCTATATCTAACTTCGTACATTCTGAACTTTCCTGTTTCAATTTTGAAGACTTTGAGGACAGCATTTATATAACAGACTTAGAAATATTAAAACAGAACCTGAAACATGTTGTTACTTAAAAGTTTCGTGCTCTTCAATAAACTCATTATCTCCAGACACAGCTGCTCTTTGAGACCGACCACGATCTTCGTTTGTGACTCTGAAACTAGATTAACCACCTGTATATATTTGTTATTAGATCTTAGAATATTTTTTTGGCTTGGCCGATTGTTTTGAGATGTACAAGAAGCATGAAGAAATTATTTGTAAACTCGTTAAAATATATTAACCTGTCTATGACCTGCCGAGGTTTATAATTAGTGAAAAATGAAAATAAACAACCACTATAAACAACATAATGAACAGACATAGAGAAACTATTACAGATTTTTCGATACTGTATAATTGCGAAGATAATGCGCATCTCTTTTTCCCTCGAGTAAACGAACTTCTGTAAACAGAAATTAAAAAGCTATATATTAGATTTTATACCAGTATTACCAGTATATTCTTTTGGGCTACTGTAAATATTACCAGTATATTCTTTTGGGCTACTGTAAATATTACCAGTACCAGTATATTCTTTTGGGCTACTGTAAATATTACCAGTACCAGTATATTCTTTTGGGCTACTGTAAATATTACCAGTATATTCTTTTGGGCTACTGTAAACATTACCAGTATATTCTTTTGGGCTATGTAAATATTACCAGTATATTCTTTTGGGCTACTGTAAATATTACCAGTATATTCTTTTGGGCTACTGTAAATATTACCAGTATATTCTTTTGGGCTATGTAAATATTACCAGTATATTCTTTTGGGCTACTGTAAATATTACCAGTACCAGTATATTCTTTTGGGCTACTGTAAATATTACCAGTATACTCTTTTGGGCTACTGTAAATATTACCAGTACCAGTATATTCTTTTGGGCTACTGTCAATATTACCAGTATATTCTTTTGGGCTACTGTCAATATTACCAGTATATTCTTTTGGGCAATTTGTTGCTGCATGGTTCAAATTCTACTGCCACTGCCAGTGCTTTTACATGGCGGCATGGAGTTCATAGAAAATACAAATGAAGTATTTAACGCTTAATCCTATTTATAACACATGTTACAGGGTGAGTTTAAATTGATTATATCATATATATAACACATATATTATATAACTAGTTTTATAGCCCTGTATATTTTGTTAATCAATATATTCACATGCATTTCTGCATAAACTTTTAATTGTAACCTACTTGTGACTGTCTGAATTTTATGATTATTAGGTATTTATTTCTTTAAGAAATTTTACTCAGTGAAATATCTGAATGAATGAAATTCATTTTGTAAAGTATCTGAATTAACTTTGTAAAGTATCTGAATTAACAGAAAGAAATATTAGAATTTACTATACCAAATATCTGAATTAACTCAGTAAAATATCTGAATTAACTAAATAAAACATCTAGATTTACTGTTCAAAATATCTGAAATTAACAGAAAGAAATATTGGAATTTACTATGCCAAATATCTGAATTAACTCAGTAGAATATCTGAATTTACCCAGTAGAATATCTGAATTAACTCAGTAAAATATCTGAATTAACTCAGTAGAATATCTGAATTTACCCAGTAGAATATCTGAATTTACTCAGTAAAATATCTGAATTTACAAGTTAAAATATTCGATTTTACCAGAGAGAAGTGTACTCAAAATCTTTGTACTAGCTCAGTGCAAAGCTCTTTGACCTCAAAACCCTAGTTTAATCTAAATTAAGAAAAAATTAAATTATAATATTTAAAGGGATACTGTAATCTGTTTATATATTATAGACAAACACTGTGGTATGTATACTTTTAAAAATATCCACTTGAAGCTAAAATTGAGCTTACTACTACTTGTGTTTCAGATATAAAATCCTCATCAGGGCAAACAGAAGTTAAAAACCAGCATTAAATTTGAACAGTTCAAGAGTAAAGTTCTATCAAGTGTAAAATAAAGAATTAGATTACAACATCCCTTTAATTTAAAAAATAATATTTATCAGTCTAATTAAATCAAATGTATTATATTTGACTAGAAATAGACGTGAACTTAATGAAATAATGAAAACAAGATATTTTAACATGATTTTATTACTGTCTGTTTAACTTAATGTCTGCCCACATGAAATTTCATAAGAACTAAAAAGAATAATTCACCTGCTGAAACAATGGGGGTTCAGGAGAAGGAGGGGGGGTGGCATTTGAAAAATAGTTTGCACCCCCAATTGTACCCCCACTTAATATTTTACAAATTTAAAGATATAATTTTATATATTTTGGCCCCAAAATAAGTGTCAGAATGCACCAAATTAGTTAAATTTTTTGAATATTTTCTTGGGAGAAGCCTCTCAAATGCTCTATGAGAGGTTTGCCACTATGACTCCTTTTAGAATTCCAACAGTTGTCCCCTCTAATAAGTCAGTCTGCCCCTTATTTGCACCCCCAGTCTTGGAAGGTTGGTGCTGCCACTTTGCAGTAGAGGACCCTGGTTCATTTTATGTCCCTGGAAAATCTTAAAATTTTATAAAGTGCATGTTCATGAGGACATCATTAAATGTACGAGTCAAAGCTAGTCAAACGCCAACAATACCTGCCATGGCGCCACACATGAAACTTTTTGTCTAATGTAAAAAAAAGTCTCTTAAAATGAAGGAAACTATTGTTTTTTGTGCACAAAGCATTTAGAAATTATGGTGTCTATAAAGTGCATACTTCCAGACTTGTATCCTGTGGAATTTTGATAGTGTTTTGGTAACAACTTTCAACTTTAGAACGTTTGGTCTAGACTCTTAGTCACTAAAAGTTTGTTATTTAAAATTTGGTTCAATTTGGTGCCATATAAAATTGTGGCCTAAAAAGGTTTTAATGTAAACTTAAAGGGATTGTAAAGAAGTTTTCTAAATTTTTTATGTGTATCAGGGACACTGAAAGCAACAATTTGCACCATTCCAATTTTCAATCAGACATCTGTGGTTTTTGAAATTTGAAGAAAACTAAATATTTTATGATCCCTGTAAACAAAACTAAGGATTTTTGCAACCTAAAGGCTTCACATAATATAAATTTGTAGTAACATTTTAAATTATTTTAAATCAAGCACCTGTATCTAAATGAATTATAAGGGAACCCTTACAGTGGCAGATATCTACTTCTAGTACATTACATTATAAAAAATCATGCTTGTACTTGACAAATCATGCTGTGTTCTCTCTAAGCAACTAGCAAATACTTGGTGTGAAGTGTGTCTATTAAGATACCTGGATTGATAAGGACTATAAGGCACGTTCGGCAGGTCTTTATGAGTTACCCCCCTTGTTGATTCTGCCAGCAGTTGCAACTGTTGGAAGTTTATTAAATTTTTCTGTAGAGTACTTGCTTCAGATCAGTAAGATTAGTCTCTTATCTCAACCAAACCTAATCAGTAATAGTGTTCATAGCTCATCATTGAAATTTGAGCCTTCAAATCCATGTGTGTCCAGAAATATCCATGTTTGAAAGTTAAAATGATGACTCCCCTTTACTTAATACTCTATCTTTGAAAATCTTGTAGCCACCTTTTGATGCAACTGGTGCCAATGATCTACTGGAGTCCAAAAAAGCATTAAATTTGTCAGCACCCTAGGGAGAAGCTGTACTGAACTTTTCTTTTGATTCCTAGATAGTTTGATTAAATACTGATAACAAATCTACAGCAGTATATAATAAATATAGTGACTGAAATTTAAAGGGAGGGTTATATGAAGCTGGTGTGGTTTGGGCAAACTTGTACCCCTCACCTGCTCTCTTTCCCTTTCAGAAACAAACAGGGACATAGGATTAGATAGATAGATGCTCAGGACTCCACGTCAAGGCATTTTCTGATAAAAAATCGGCCCAAACTGGATTTCTCTTCGCTTCGTATCATAATATAATTTTATTTTACATATTTGCGATTATTTTAAATATATGTGATTATTTTAAATATTTGCGATTATTTTGAATATTTGTGATTATTTTAAATATTTGTGATTATTTTAAATATTTGTGATTATTTTACATATTTGCGATTATTTTAAATATTTGTGATTATTTTAAATATTTGCGATTATTTTAAATATTTGTGATTATTTTACATATTTGCGATTATTTTACATATTTGTGATTATTTTACATATTTGTGATTATTTAAAATATTTGCCAATGTATTCCTACTAATTAATAGATAAACGATTCATGTAAACATCTGAAACACTTACTCTATACCTTATTTAAATTTATAATTCTACTTTCATTTCAATTCAATAACATTATTTATTTCAGTTCACTTGCATTATTTCTTCATTATTTTATTCATAATGTTGTTATTTTTCGTAATTTCTTTGAAACAATAATGAAGTTTTGACAATTGCTGGTCTTGAATATAAAATGTTTATGCTCATGCTCAATCTATTCATCTGAACAATGCCAAAAATCTGGTATTGTGAGCCTCTATCCCATGTCATATTCATTCATTCAATAATTCAATCATTCATTCATTCACTCATTCAATCATTCAATCATTGACTTATTCATTCAGCAAGCTATTTATCTGAACAATGCCAAAAATATGGTATCCCATGTCATAATTATTCATTCATTCACTCATTCAGTCAGTTATTCATTCATTCATTGACTTATTCATTCAGCAATCTAACAATGAACAATGCTAACAATCTGGTATCTGATAGGTATACCACCCTATTGTATAATCGAAGTAACCTTTATTTTGAAATACCATCCACCTCATATTGATTGAGTAGGAAACTGAGTTCAGAACGCCCTAACACTATTCTAGATGCCTTTGACCAGATACAGGAATAGCGCTGATATTTCGAATAACGCTGTTACTTGGTATAACGCCTTTTTAGCCTTTGATAAAAGGATACTTTGATAGAACATCTTTAAAGGGACAGGTTCGCTATCTGTTTGATCAAACATACGTTAGCCTTCAAATCCATGTGTGTCCAGAATTATTCGTGTTTTGTCATATAGAGAAAAGACATCTATAGAAATAGGAAAAGAAATTCCTAGTTTGAGATATATTTGAAAGAATTAAATGATTTTTAAACATTTCTAGTACTTCTGAAGACTATTTATATATATTCAAGACTCAAAACGACTTCTCAAAATGGCGCATCTGTCCCTTTAAGGTTTTTCTCTTGCTGATGTATCTTATTTGACCTAAAAAAATCACCATCTTGTTACAAATAAAAGATAATATATTTATAAACAAAAGATAAAAAAACTTTTTATTTACGACTCCAGTTGTCTGCAACTTTGAAATTTTGACTTGAAATTTATGATTTTTTAAATTGATAGATTTGGTTTGTGCTGGAGATCTTTTGAACTTTAAGAAATAACTCATATTTTATCAATTCCATCAAGTCTAAGGTTCCAGAGTTTTTTTTAAAAGTCTGATAATACTATGTACTGTTCAGTGGTGGCGCCAGCCTTCTGAGACTTGGGGGTAAGTTCCTGGGAGAACAAGGGGTGACAATAGTCAAGGTTGCAGCAGCTCTATCGGAGCACCAAATGATCAAGACAGCCTTGGACATCTTTCCTAAGGAATTTTTGAAAAATGAATTATATTTGGTGCATTCTGAAACTAATTTTGGGGCTAAAATTTTAATATTTTTAAATTTGTTAGAAGTGGGGGTACAGAGAAAATTTTGGTGACTTTCGACAGCTGCTATAGACATTTGAAGATGTAAAAAAAAATATGTTAGATTTAAAAGATTAAATCTGTGTTGAACATTGATGTCTGACATATTTTTCTTGACAGATTTTAAGAGGTTTATGTCTTTTAAACAGCTGATTTTCACTTTTTAACCAATTTGTTTTCATTTTACAAATTCTGTTCCCTTTGGCATAAAAAAATTTCATTTATATTTTTAACTTCCGATATCTTTCTAAATTAAATTTTTTCTACCAGCTCATAAAATCATTTTTTAGAATGAAAGTTTGAAATTTGGTTCTTCAGCGATTAAATAAAAATAAATTGCTTTTACCAGTGGAAGCAATGATAGTCCACTATCAGGAAAAAAAAACACTGGAACTCATGCTATTCTTCAGAAAATTTCCCTCATAGAACACTGCATGGTGTAAGACATTACAGAAATGTAGGCTATAACATTTAATTGGATAAAATTTTTTTATTGCAAAATTGGCAAATAACATTTTATATGAAAGCTCCTCTGTTTTTTTTTTTAAAATGAAATGCCACATTCTAAACTCTTTGAGAGGAAAATTATTCACGCAGATGTACATTGAATTTGATTTTAATTGGACAGAATGGAACAGAATTAAAATAATTTCAAGCCTCAGGGAATCCAACATTTCACTTTACTATTCATTAATTTTCAATTTGTGGCCATGTTGGTTGACGTCATGTATGTTGGTGCATTTAAAGTTATGTTGTCCTCAAATTATTTGCCAACTTTATCTCGAAAATTCAGATTGGAAAAATGAATGTACTTCTATTTTGAGTTAAGTTCTATTTTGAAATGTTGTGAAGTTCTATTTTGAAATGTTGTGAAGTTCTATTTTGAAATGTTGTGAAGTTCTATTTTGAAATGTTGTGAAGTTCTATTTTGAAATGTTGTGAAGTTCTATTTTAAGTTCTATTTTGAAGTTCTATTTTGAAATGTTGTGAAGTTCTATTTTAAGTTCTATTTTGAAGTTCTATTTTGTAATGTTGTGAAGTTCTATTTTGAAATGTTGTGAAGTTCTATTTTGAAATGTTGTGAAGTTCTATTTCGAAGTTCTATTTTGAAATGTTGTGAAGTTGTATTTTGAAATGTTGTGAAGTTCTATTTTGTAATGTTGTGAAGTTGTATTTTGAAATGTTGTGAAGTTCTATTTTGAAATGTTGTGAAGTTCTATTTTGAAATGTTGTGAAGTTCTATTTTGTAATGTTGTGAAGTTCTATTTTGAAATGTTGTGAAGTTCTATTTTGAAATGTTGTGAAGTTCTATTTTGAAATGTTGTGAAGTTCTATTTTGAAATGTTGTGAAGTTCTATTTTGAAATGTTGTGAAGTTCTATTTTGAAATGTTGTGAAGTTCTATTTTAAGTTCTATTTTGAAGTTCTATTTTGAAATGTTGTGAAGTTCTATTTTGAAATGTTGTGAAGTTCTATTTTGAAATGTTGTGAAGTTCTATTTTGAAGTTGTAGTTTATTTTGAAAAGATATGAATTTCATAGCATTAGTTGATGGTATCCCTTTAGAAATGTATATTTATAGGCCAAGTTGTAAAAGTTTGTAATAAAGATAACTATTTGGTCTCTGACTGAATCTTGTTCTTATCTTAATACATGAATTACAGTTTTCTCTCTATCTCCTTTAAACAGATTACTGCACTTAAAGAGGCAGGGTTGCTTTTGTTTCATTTTAAAAAATTCAGATCACTGCTATTAAAGTGAAAGCTATCTGTAGTACTTTTCAAAATGAAAATATTACATCTAGTTATTCTGCTATTCAATGAAAGCTTAAGCACTATACTGTACTCTTAGAGAATTAATGAATGTTTTAAGCATAGCATACCTGGGATATTTTTAGCTTCTCAAATTCCAAGATTTTTATCTTTTAAATTATATAATATTTTCATGTGTGTTTGAAAAAAACATGTAAAAAAAATGTACATTCTGATTAGTGCATTAAGGTGAACAGATAAAATGAGACCATGCAGTACACAATGAGGAAAATTTTTGTGATATTCTTGGTGTATATATTTGTTACACTGATGCATTCATTTTGAATCTCCAAAATTTGTCCAAGATATTTTCTTTGTCCAAGTATGGGTTCCATCTTTTTGTGAATCTTTGATATTAACAAGCTATATTCAGAATTTTGAGATGGAAAATTGTAAAAGAAAATTGGAAGTGCCTCTTTAAATCAGCTGATATTAGTAATAATGATGATATGTTCTGCTAGAATTACTCTACACAGATAAGAAGGATTTTTTAATGAAGATTTAAAGTGGCAGTCATATGATAATCTTTGAGTTTTTGGGTGATAATGTCAAGGAATGAAGAGCTCTCTTCAAGATAACTTGATTTTTTTTATGATATTTTTAATGAATTGAAACAAAGTCAACCTGTTTGTCTTACTATCTGTACATTTGTCATTAATCTTTAATGAAATGAAATGAAGTTACAATTCTCTTTATTTTTAAATGTGGCTAATGAATTGAAATGGAGTTGTATTCTTCTTGAGGTAATGAAATGAAGTTGTATTTTTCTTGGGCTAATGAAATGAAATGAAGTTGTATTCATCTTGAGCTAATGAAATGAAATGAAGTTGTATTCTATTGCATTAATGAAATGAAATGAAGTTGTATTCATCTTGAGCTAATGAAATGAAATGAAGTTGTATTCATCTTGAGCTAATGAAATGAAATGGAGTTGTATTCTTCTAGAGCTAATGAAATGAAATGAAGTTGTATTCTTCTTGAGTTAAGGAAATGAAATTGAGTTGTATTCTTCTTGAGTTAATGAAATGAAATGGAGTTATATTCTATTGCATTAATGAAATGAAATGAAGTTGTATTCTTCTTGAGTTAATGAAATGAAATGGAGTTATATTCTATTGCATTAATGAAATGAAATGAAGTTGTATTCATCTTGAGCTAATGAAATGAAATGAAGTTGTATTGATCTTGAGCTAATGAAATGAAATGGAGTTGTATTCTTCTTGAGGTAATGAAATGAAGTTGTATTTTTCTTGGGCTAATGAAATGAAATGGAGTTGTATTCTACTGGGTTAATGAAATGAAATGAAGTTGTATTCTATTGCATTAATGAAATGAAATGAAGTTGTATTCATCTTGAGCTAATGAAATGAAATGAAGTTGTATTCATCTTGAGCTAATGAAATGAAATGGAGTTGTATTCTTCTAGAGCTAATGAAATGAAATGAAGTTGTATTCTTCTTGAGTTAAGGAAATGAAATTGAGTTGTATTCTTCTTGAGTTAATGAAATGAAATGGAGTTATATTCTATTGCATTAATGAAATGAAATGGAGTTGTATTCTTCTAGAGCTAATGAAATGAAATGAAGTTGTATTCATCTTGAGCTAAAATGAAATGAAATGGAGTATATGCACTAGCTTCACAATTTGATGGTAGAAACAAACAAAGACTGTGTTTAGCACGTATTTAGTTTAAAAATAAAGAACATAATGCCCTGACTGATATAACTAAACAAAACTTATCCCTCAGAGACAGACTGGGTATAAGTAAACATGTTGTGACCTTGTGTAATTTTGACAGTTTTAAAATCTGCACAACTCATCACTATGCCCTGTTTATTTTGTTATGTAATTTGAAACCAAAAAATAAATAGGTTACAAAAATATTCAAATTAGCAATACCATGACACATAAAAAATTAAGAAAACCCCTTTACAATCCCATTAAATTACAAAAATATTTTAACAAACTTTTAACAACCTTACATGTTTTTTTTTTTCTGTGAAATACCCCAAAAAATATTAATTAAGTTAGATTCAACTTAATTCAAGATATTTTTTAATAATTTTTTTCTCTGTTAATTAGGAAAGTTGGAAAAAACCGTGATATAAACTTATTATCAAATCCCAACGCAAAATCTCTGATTATTCCAAAAATTGATGAACGTTATTTTTTGTGTTTTTCAGGGTATGGTAGTAAATGGTTTTGTCAATGTAGTGATATCAAACATCGAGAGACGATTTTCTATCAGCTCTACGGAATCAGGCACCATTGCATCATGTTACGATATTGCATCCGTCTTACTGCTCATTCCCGTCACCTACTTCGGAGGTCAAGGGGTCAAGCCACGCTATTTAGGAATAGGTGTGTTGGTGCTAGGACTGGGATCGTTTGTGTTCACGATACCCCACTTCGCGACGGATACTTACGTTGTGGACGGAGCTTATGAAGACACTTGTAATGGATTCACCAATTCTACTTGTGTCGTGGGCCAATCGTTATCAAGTCTTTCCGATTTCAAGTACCTGTTTTTTCTCGGTCAGTTACTCCATGGAGCAGGTGCTGCCCCCTTGTATACTTTAGGAGTTACCTACCTTGATGAGAATCTACCTCAACGGTCTTCATCATTTTATGTTGGTAAGTGGAGATACTTTTCATGTGGTCTTGTTGCCATGGTTCTGAGTTATTTCCCTTGGTTGCGGCAGATACTTTTTGTCGAAAAATTACCCTCTAGTGCACTTGCAAAATTGGGTTCACCTCCTTCAAAGTTATTGCCCTTGATCGCAGAGTGATATGCCTATACAATTGCTATCCTTAGACCAGCTCCATACCTAAGATTTGATATAGTTTTTTTGTTATTTCTATGTTAGGTATGATTTGTTATTTCTATGTTAGGTATGATTTGTTATTTTATAATTAATGTATGATTTGTTATTTCTATGTTAGGTATGATTTGTTATTTCTATGTTAGGTATGATTTGTTATTTTCTAATTAATGTATGATTTGTTATTTCTATGTTAGGTATGATTTGTTATTTATATGTTAGGTATGATTTGTTATTCCTATGTTAGGTATGATTTGTTATTTCTATGTTAGGTATGATTTGTTATTTCTATGTTAGGTATGATTTGTTATTTCTAATTAAGGTATGATTTGTTATTTTCTGTTTCAGGTATATTTTATACATTTGCTATATTGGGACCAGCTTTAGGATATTTAGTAGGTGGTGAATTACTCAATATTTATACAGACTTCAGAGCTATTGATACTGCAAGGTACTTTTTATAATTTTTTTTATCCTTAAGTCTTATTCTAATTGTGAAAAGTGATACAGGTAAATTGGAATTATGTTCCATCTGCTAGGACAGAAGTAATTAACAGAAAAGCAAAAAAATTTTATGTTCAGATAATCCAGGAAAGGATCAATGACGAAGGGTTTGGCCAAGGACCAGCTGGCAAATAATTCCATGACAAGATCCCTTTAACATAACATTGAATTTTTCAGTCTAACCATTGATAAAGACAACCCAAGATGGGTGGGAGCCTGGTGGTTAGGATTTCTGATCAGTGGTACTATGGCTTTCCTTACTGCTATACCTCTTGGTGGATTCCCCAGATCCTTACCAGGTACGTTAGGCTTTATCATGTGACAAATGTCATCCAGCATGGTAGAAGACACAAATTGGATATTGCATCTTCTTTGTGGCATTGAAAAAGTTAGACTAGTTGATTTAGGATTTGAATTAAAGTTTCGGTGGAAGAAGCGGGAAACTTTTTGCCAAATGAACTCTTCTGATAATGGAGTTCTATCCATAAGATGCATCAGTACGAAAAGAGGAGCATCTCTTTTGAAAACCAAGGAGTCTTAGTTAATGTTTGGGTATTTTGGTGTCAAAATATATTCAAAAGAAGATATCCAAAACCTGTTTTGTCAGCAAGTTTATAGTCATTTCCTGATCAAATAGTTCTGTGTGTAAACTTTCACCACCAAAATCTTTTTCT
The DNA here is from genome assembly GCF_000327385.1 of Lottia gigantea. NCBI lineage: Eukaryota > Metazoa > Mollusca > Gastropoda > Lottiidae > Lottia > Lottia gigantea. The sequence continues at coordinate 259,755 of NW_008710867.1, read as the reverse complement.
CTGTTCCAGGATCAGCTAAATATAGAGCCGAACGTAAAAATGAAGTGTACCATAAAGAAGGCTCAGATGAAAGCCAGAAAGTCGGATTAAAACGAGGACCAAAAGATATCCTACTTTCCATCAAATTACTTGTCACAAATCCTACATTCATGTTTTTGAATTTCGCTGCTGCTAGTGAAGGTTAGTTACTTCTGTTCATTGAGGTCCATCTTGGTGTGGTGAGGACTTCTGGACTGGGAGGTCATCTGAGCATCCACGGCACCAATGTGTGGATTTAAGAGGGCGCTAGTGGGGAGTCATGTGGACAAATGTGGGAAGCCGGAGAACTGATCCCTATTTCTCAACATACTGGATCCTCATTCATGTTGGTTGGAATGACCATTTGTCCACAGGAGCTTGATATCGTGTACCTTTTCCTCTCCACTGGAAGATAATGAAATAAACAAGGGAATTTAATAGAAAATATCTAAAAAAAATTCTATTTCAGGTATTATACTCAGTGGTTTTTCAACATTTGCACCAAAATTTATAGAAGCTCAGTTTTCATTCTCTTCAGGATGGGCAGCACAAATTATGGGTAAGTTGTTTTTCAGAATCTAGCTGGCCAGCATCTGTCAAGAATTAGATATAAATGTAGAATATTCTTTCTGTTGATTCCCATTCAGTGAGGTGCTTAATTGCTTTCATTGGTATTTGTGGCACTAGCTAAAATATGCTGCAAATACTTACTCACTTATGATTGATATACTGCCTCATGTGAAAAGTTCATTAGCTGCCAATGTATTGCCAAACTGTTATATTTATATTTCGTTTATACTGTTTGGATCGTTAATACTTGGATTTTATTTCTAGGTTTTGCTCTGCTACCAGCTGGTGGTGGTGGGACATTAATTGGAGGTTTCCTGGTGAAAAAATTTAACTGGAAAGTTCGAACTATAGTCAAATTCTGTTTATGTACCACCGCCTTCTCAATGATACCAAGCTTTGTCTTCTTCACCTATTGTGACAACATGGCATTCTCTGGTGTGAATATTAAATATGATGCAGTGAATGTGTCAGACAGGTACCATATAATTGTGAATATAACGCGCACCTTTTCTACGCTCGGTTATTCTTGAGAAGGCTCTTTCTCTCAATGAGCTTAACGGAATGGACACTAAACAAAGGCCCATGTGAAGAGGCATGCATGTTCAAAATCCCTGGACAGTTGGAAATTGAAAAAGAGTTGCCTAATGCCAATATCCTGTCCTGCAATGGCTTTGCCAGACTTCATTAGCCCAATTAGGTGCAGAAAAGTATGACATAAAACTCCATTCATTTCATTTCTTTTCAACAACATGTTTCAGATTCTGGTTTGATATTTCTATGTATATATGTATTATATTTTTCAGTGATCTATCATTTTTGGGAGGTAATTTGAACAGCCAATGTAATGATCCGTGTAAGTGTACCAATGAGAATTATAACCCAGTTTGTGGTAATGACGGTAAGATGTACTTCTCCCCGTGTTACGCTGGTTGTGAGGTTGGTCTAGGAGGTGATCCTAAGGTACGTCACTCTTAATTCCGCTATCCATAACTCTTCTTCATTCTTCAAGATTTTGAAAGGTATCTTGGAGAGAGGAGCTTAGTAAACCAAAAGTCCTTTCCTATGCTGTCTTTTTGACAGGTTTTCTTGGAGAGAGGGAACTTAGTTAGATAAGAATCCTTTTCCAAGGAGCTGTCTTTTTGAAAGGTTTTCTTGGAGAGGGAGAACTTAGTAAGATAAGAATCCTTTCCCAAGGAGCTGTCTTTTTGAAAGGTTTTCTTGGAGAGAGGGAACTTAGTTAAATAAGAATCCTTTCCCAAGGAGCTGTCTTTTTGAAAGGTTTTCTTGGAGAGAGGGAACTTACTAAGGCAGACGTCCTTTCCCATGGAGCTGTCTTCTTTGAGGAAGTTCCTTCAAGGAATGGAAGGTCATCTTGTGAACCATCATTATTAGCATTTACTACTTTTTTTTCAGAAATACACAAACTGTTCATGTATTATGAATGCCACTACCACGGTGGACAAGCCATATATGGCAGTCAGTGGCAAATGTGAGAGTGATTGCCCTTGGTTGCCACTTTTTGCCCCAATATTTGCTGTTGTGATGTTTTTGACGTTTTTAACGACAATGCCTGCTTTATCTGCGACATTAAGGTCGGAATTTTATACTTTACAACTCTCTATCTTGTTTATCAGTCAAATTTAAAATTTCTTTTTCATTTCATCAGCTGGAGCCACGGTGGCTCAGTGGCTCACTTGCCCCAAAATATATGTCAGAATGCACCAAATGAATTCTATTTTTTCAAATTGCATGGGGGGATGAGAGAACTCTCTGAGACTCTCCAAGGAGGCTGTTGCCAATGGTGCTTCCAGAGACCTGCCGCATTTTGAATCTCAACCTGGACAGTTGTGTTATTATTAAGTCAGTCTGCCTATTTGTACCCCTAGTTTCTGGAGGTTGGAACTACCACTGAGGCAAACTACATTTGAATTTTCCTATTTTTCCAGATGTGTTCCTGAAAATCAAAGATCTTTTAGTTTAGGCATACAATGGATTATAGCCAGATGCTTAGGTCAGTGACTTTTCAGGCAGTTTTAAGATATTTCTTAAGCCAAAAAAGTGCAAGACAGTGGGCCATATTTTAATTCGTTCATTCTGTAAGTCTGAAAAGATGCAGAACAGGAGGACTTATTTGCTCAAGAAGGTGTAGAACATACCCCAACGTAGGACATAGGGACATAAATTAATGTTAAGCTATTGTCTTATACCTTGACTGCAATAGCCACCTTTCTTATATTCTATTCTAATTTCAGGCTCCATCCCTGGACCAATATTATTTGGGAAAATGATCGATCTCACGTGCCTGGTGTGGCAGAACAAGTGTGGTGAACAAGGCAGCTGTTTCTTCTACGACAACCAGCAACTCAGCTACAATCTGCTGGCTTTAGGAATGGCGTTAAAGTGTCTGTCCACCATCTTTTTCTTCCTGTCTCTAAAATTATACAAACCTCCTCCAATTGAAGAGATTCGCATCTCCCCTGATACAACAAGCGAATCTGTTTCCTCCAACAACGGAAAAACATCAACTGAAAACTTAACTGATAATGGTAAACCAACAGAAGGGGGTTCTGGGAGATAATGATTATTAAAATAAGAGAGGGAATCAGGTACATTTTGAGTTGGTTCCTTATTTTTGGCAGCCTTTGTGACGTCATTTATTTATACCTTCCAGCTTTCCAAAATTAACCAAGAAAATTGGTCTTTAAAATCTCTTTACAACTTGGTTTCTCTTTTGGTGTGTTCTTGAAACCTTTGAAGTTTTTGGTTCTGCTACAATATTGTTATTTAAATCTACCAACGACACTAAAGGGCAAAGGCTGCGAGTGTTTTTCTGTTGGAAGAAAAGCCCATGGCCTTAACAATTACTGTGATTTTTCATGTTCTCAAATATTGGTTCATCCTTGAGTTCCCATTGATGCTGCATTCCACACTTCATCTTATTTAATCCAACTGAGGGGGCGCTTGATTGGTGAGTCATGAAGTCAGTCTGCAATTTGTAACAGGGTTTCGAACAGTACGATTAAGCCAAAATAGGAACAGACGGAACCTGTTCAGAACAAACCAATCAAGCGCCACCTAAGATGGCTGGGACAAACTCAAAATCATGCCAATAAAGAGATGATGATGTTGAATGCAGCATCGCTGGGTTTTCAAGGATGAATTTTGTTGTGCTCATTTTTTTGTAAATACATTTTGTCTAAATATATTTTGTATTTGTAATCTATCTTTTTGTATTTTGTATTTGTAATTTAGTTTGTATTGAGTTTTGTATTTTCGAAATTTTGTCCTTAAAAAATACTCACTTCTTTGGGAATTTGGTCTTTTGAACAAGATCACTAGAATCTAAGGTGGTTGACTTTAGATATTTTCATTGTTTCATCTAAAACTTACTTATGGTGCATCACACTGACTATGAGGTGCAAATTTTGTGAAAATTTTGAGCTCTTTCCCATTTCAATTCAAACGTGCAACATTTATAGATATATTATGAATTGTTTTGTTATAAAATGTTATTTTTTTTTGTATATACAATTCATTATATTTCAATATTGTATATTTTTGTAGAAATTATAAGTTAAGATGTATATATTTTTGTATATAAATTTTTTGACATATTTCACATATCGTACAAATCTAAGTGCTATTCTTTTGGTGAATATTTTTAGGGATAATTTCCATTATATTTTGAACTGTCAGATCTTGATTTCAAAAAGGTATATGAGTATTTTTGGACATCTAGGTATTTCCTGGTATTTATTTATGTTGACTTATTACAACATATTTTCACTGAATTTATTTTCAGGCTGAATTATATAGGTCAGTTGTCTGAAGATCGTGAAGCTCTGAGTAACAACATGTCTTTTTATGTTCTGTTTAAATATTTTTATTTTCATTGTAAAATTAGTACTCAATAGATCAATTGTACAAATATTAAAACAGAACCTGAAACATGTTGTTACTCAGTTTTTTACGCTATGACATCTATAGACTGAGTTAAAGAACTGCAACCTTTCAATTGAATTCTCAGTTACTTGAGAGAGTATTTTCATTATTATTTGAATTATTTGGTATTTGAAATGCAATTAAAATATTTTTATTGAAACTTATGCATTTTGGGATTTTACAGTGGTTGAATTGACATGTCAGTCATTCTGTTAGCTTTGATTATCCTGACCCTTTGAATTTCTGTATCCAAAACTTTGAGGTGTTGTTCATCAAAGCAACTCCCCCCCCCCCCTTCATTATATTTATCCAATATCTGTAGGATGGCTAAAGGGCTAAAAGCCAACTAGGGCAAGGTGACTATAACACACTAAAGGTCTACACTAAAGCATATAGTGCAGTTCAGAACCCCCCTCACCCAGGAAAAAAATATCAGAAATTAATAGTGGTCTAATTTATTTTTCATTTGTTGTATATTATCTCCCTTTTTTTTTATAAAAATTTAAGAAATTAATAGTGGTCTAGTTTTTCTTTTATTTCTGCTAATTTAAGAAGTTAATATTGGTCTCATTTTTTAATTTCTGTTATATTGCCTCCCCTGTTTATAAAAATGTCAGAAATTAATAATGGTCTCATTTTTTTTCATTTGTTGTATATTATCTCCCTTTTTTTATAAAAATTTAAGAGATTAATAGTGGTCTAGTTTTTCTTTTATTTCTGCTAATTTAAGAAGTTAATATTGGTCTCATTTTTTTAATTTCTGTTATATTGTCTCCCCTGTTTATAAAAATGTCAGAAATTAATAATGGTCTCATTTTTTTTTATATTTCTAGCATATTATCTCCATGTTTATAGTTCGTTTGTGGACCTATCTAAAAGTTCGAAGCTACAAGAATTTCAAGATGTCAAAATGTAAGTAATATTGAATCTTTATATGCTTGGCAATGGATTCTAGGGATGGAGGCATGTCTCCCCCGGTGTTTGTGTGAAAAAAGAGCTACTTATTTGTTGTCTGCAGCATTAATATTCCTCGCTAGATAATCTGCCCTTGGGTAATTAACTGTGGTCTAGTTGTTTGCACGTGCCTACAAGAGGTCAGAGGTAGGGGGTCAAGAGTTCAAGACTCTTCAGGCTGACATTTTGCTACAAAACAATTTGGATTTATTTTACATTGAAAAACATTAGTACAGCCATTTTTTATCTTCGAAATGTCTCAGTCTTGTCTAGTAGCATCTCCCAAATTTGTAAAAATAAGCTTTCTTAATCTTATATGTCACGCCATTTTAACAAAAGTAAGCCCTACCGCACGTAGGGTGCGATCCCGCGACGGTCTATCGTTCAACTTCGACAACTCGCCTGTGTAACCTAATGTGCAAACGTGATGAGAGGTCTAGTTTAATTTCTTTCTTCTAGTAGACATTTTGTTACAAAATTATTTTGATTTATTTTACATTCAAGAACATTAGCACAGCCATTTTTATCATCGAAATGGTTCAGCCTCGCCTGCTTACGGCACCTAAATTTGTAAAAATAAGCTTTCTTTATCTTATATGGCAAGGCATTTTAACAAAAGGAAACCATCCTTTTCATGGGGTTTGAACCCGGGTCGCCATATTGTTTCATCAGACACAATCCGACATAGTCGCTGGGATGTTAATTAACTGTGGTCTTGTTAGTTGCACGTGCTCACAGGACAGAGGTGAGAGGTCAAGAGTTCAAGTCTCCCCAAGCTTACATTTTGCTGAATAACTATTTTGATTTCTTATACATATAAAATCATTAGTACATCCATTTTTATCTCCGAAATGGTTTAATCTAGTCTGCTTATGTCACCCAGGTGTGTAAAAATAGGATTTATGTGGCAAACCACTTTAACAAAAGGAAACTGCTTATTACGTGAGGCCCGAACCCGGGTCGTCATATCGTATCACTAAGTTATTTCGGCGTGGATTAATTGTGGTCTGGTTGATTGCATTGTGCGCCCGTGAGGTCAGAGGTAAGAGGTCAAGAGTTCAATTCTCTCTTCTAGCAGACATTTTTCAACAAAACTATTTTGATTTATTTTACATTCAGAAACATTAGTATAGTCATTTTTATCATCGAAATAGTTCAGTCTGGTCTGCTTACGTCACCTAAATTTGTAAAAATAAAATTTCTTTATCTTATATGGCAAGGCATTTTAACAAAAGGAAACCACCCTTTACACGGGGTTCGAACCCGGGTCGCCATATTGTTTCGCTTCATCGGACTGAACCGACTGTTGCGTTAATTAACTGTGGTCTAGTTATTTGCACGTGCGCATAGGAGGTCAGAGGGTAGAGGTCAAGAGTTCAAATTATCTACTAGAAGACATTACATAACTATTGTATATAGACTTAGTTTATTTGGAAGGTTACCAACAATAAGAATTAGCATCAAGTGATTAATATTAACAAGTGTTCAATAATCTGCACGTACATTACGTGCCGTGGCACAATAAATACAATGAGTTTAAGGTGAAATATCATTCTACTTGGAAATCATCTACCCATCACATTTGACTGGAAAAATGTCATTTTTAGCAATAATATTTTAGCTCTATTTTTCATATTTTTTTAAAACGTTTAAAATATTCACGAATAAAAAGTGCAAAACCCGCTTATTTATTTGCTTGTTGTTTTGTGTATGTGGTAGTAATTTTTACAGTTTTTTTTTATGTTGGTGTTTTTTATTTATTTGTCAGGTTTTTGTTTTTGATGTTTATGCGGTTTTTTTTATGTTAGTAGTGAGGTGATTGTGTGTGTGCGCGCGTATGGGTAATATATATTAAGAATAATTTAATTTTTTTACTTACCTTGTTTCATTTGTCGACTTCTTGTGGACTCGAACCCACATCGCAATGATGAAAGACGAACGAACACATTAACCGGCTGAGCCATCGCACTTGGCTGAAAGATTGCTAAGATTTAAAGTCTAAATCAAAAGAGAAAGCTATATTACCTTGTATAGAACTAAGATCAAGATATTAGTTTAGTCATCTGACCATCGAACGTGCATGTCACTGTGGCTCAGTCGATTGGAGAGCTAGTGTATCAGCTGGATTTTAAGTTGAAGGGTTCGCTTCCCACCGCGAGAATATTTTTATTATATATTTAATAAAGGCTTTAATTATATAGACAAAATAACATCTGATCTCGTCTGTCACCGTGGCTCAGTAGGTAGAGTGGTAGGTCTTGGTGTAATCCATAGTGGGTTCGAAAGCTGGATGTGGTACCATAGTTCATTTTGATGTTACCTTTACTCGAATGGTTTTAGGGTTATATAGATAAATTTGCAATGTTTCCTCGTGGTCTCGATAGCACAGTGGTTAAAGTGCTCGGTCGGCAAATGATCAGATAAGGTTCGAACCTCTGCCGGGGACGCTAGCAAACAATTTTGACAATTTCATTATAAAAGTTCACATATAAAATGATTAATTTCTGAAGAGATTGCTGTGTCCGCCGTAGCCCTGAGGTTAGAGAGGCTGCTAGAGACCCTGACGAATCTGGATCGAATCTCGATGATGAAGAGTTCTCTATTTTGATCTTATAAATGATTCACAATCATTTAAAAGAGCTTAAATTTCGTGGTTTGCTAACGGGTCTCTATGGCCTAGATGGATGGATGGTGGACTTGGGCTAGAACTCTGTTTCGACGGCGAGGGTTCGAGCCCAGGTAAATCTCCAGAGGCTTTTAGCCACTGTCTCATGTTCTCTCTCTCATTCTAATATGAGAGACCTGAGTTCTCTAGAGGTAAGATGTCAGTTGACACGTTGGGCCTGCCGCAGGCAAGACACTACCAATAGAACGAGGGGCAAAGCTGAAGAACGAGAGACAAGGAGGGGAGCCGAGGGGCAAACTGGTGCCCGGGTCCCTCCAAGATTCTAAAAGGAGAGAGGAAGATACTTACTATTTTACTACTATAGTAGGTTGTGACTTTGAACTTTAAATATTACTTACGAACGCCTGTTTAAATCCCACCTATTTTGGCCGTGGTCGTAGAGTTGTTCGTCCCTCCCTACATTTTTCTATCGTTCAAACGTCCCGGGTTCGATTCCCACTCAAACCCAACTTTCGGTTTTAAAGTATTTTTTACGTCCAAAGCAGATTCTAGTGGTTTTGAGTGCCCACTATGGAAAATCTTTCACAACTAGATTTCCCCGTGGGGTTCGAACCCACCTAAGTTTCTAGAGGATGTTAGTCCTTACTATGGATGACGTTATTGCAACCGTGTTCTCCCGACGCTCTACCACTGAGCCATCCAGTCGAACACAAACCTTGAATTTTTATCCATTATAACTGTAACCTCAAGTTTTAAATAGTGTAAAATTAGTTACTCAATATTCAACCTAGAGTCCGCCAAAGGATTCAACACACGTCTCGTAATTATCAGACCAACGCTCTACCACTGAGCCACCCAGTCAGACAATTTATAGAAGTATTTATCCAATATAACCGTAACCTCGTGTTTTAATAGAAGAAAAACCCAGCAGATCAGCAATGAGGATTGAACAAGCATCCTTTACCTTCCAGAGGGTTATCCTACCACCGTACCGACTTGGCCACCGAGGACGTTAGAACCGATTGAAAATTAAGTCTATATATACTTTTAAATTCTATAAAAATCTGTAAGATAATACCTGGGATCGAACTCTCGACCCTAACATCGTAGTCTGTACTAACTACTTAGACCGCTCATCCACCACGATTGCGGTCTATGTTGTTGTTCATCAGAGTCCCAGTCCTGGACGCTTTTGTGCATTTATTTCAGATCATTACGCTTTATATTCAATATATCTCATCCCGACCCTCTCTCCAAGGAGAAAGACAATTTTACTGACGAAAGCCGACCCAATTTTAATTTTGTTTTGTGTTGGTCGTCTTCATGGGCCTAAAGTGGATGCGGTTTAATAAGTAAAGTTCTTCTATAGATCACAACAATTCAATTCTCACTCCGGGATTCGAACCCACGACCATAAAATAGACATGAGAGATCAACAGTTTAACCGACTGAGCTACCGCGAAAAGCACGTGCATAGTGTTCACCAGTTGACCTAGCCCGAGTAGACTCAGATATCCAGTCTCTTAGAACAACCAGTCCGCATTTTCTAATCTCTTTTTCTATAAAATCAATCCATATAATCTTTAAGTCGACAAGCAGTATTCAGTCAAGTGCGATGGCTCAATCGATAAACGCGTTCGTCCGCCATCGTCGTCCAGCTATGCGAGTTCAAGACCACAAGGTATGAAGAAAATTTGAAGGTAAGTGTGTAACATTAATTAGATTGTATTTGTAATAAATTTCCCATATAATATGCCAATACCAATCTTCAAGACACATAATAACATAATTGTAAGCGTCAACTCCTACATAAATAAAATGCAAAGTAATTTAAATAAATCCGTTTTTATATTACTATTATATTATTATAGTTAACTGTTGTTTGGAAATGATTTGATTAAATGTAGTTACCCCCCTTAGACCATATTTAGTTTGGCAGTTTTGTAAAGTATTTTTCATAGAATTATGTCCTACATTTTGGTTTGTCATGTGATCAATATGTCAAGTATATGTAGATACAATATATAACCACATATCTTTTGTTCTTGTAATTATACTAAAAGGCAGCTATTGCAATCCCTTTTCTAAAGTTTTGGATATATGGGAGGCTATTTATATGTGGGTTTCTATGTATCCTAGTGTTGGGTGCCGAGTACTAACCACAGAATTGTCAAAGGGGGCTCAAAAAATTCTTTCCCTGTGTAAAATGATTCAGACAAAGACCTCCCTGTCTGGGGGGCTTTTGCACAAACACAACACACATTTCAAAATTTATTCTTTAATCCAAAGTCAGACTAACATTTGAAAACTACAGATTACATTTATTCACACAAAATAGAACACGTTATTGTCCTTAGATATTAATTCTCCAATAAAACGTTACAGAACACTGTCTATCCATAGATATATATATAGATATTTTTTACTAAAAGGCACTTCGACTGTATCCTCGTCCATTTCTCAGCGATGATGACTAATATGAGTGCTTTTCTTGTCCTCGAATCTTCGTCAGTTGAAAGGTTGCACTCTAAACTACAAAAACAAAGTTCCGCTACCCCATAATTCTAACATTAAAATGGCAAATTTCCGCCATTCACTGCATTTCAGCTCATGACAACTGTCTGATATTTTGGAATTCTGGTCCCTGGGGATTGGTAATCCTTTCATTCACTCTCAAACGAAGTTAAAACGCTGGCATTTACGTTTTAAATCAGAAATTTGAAAAATTCGTGATGAAGTCGGCCATTTTGTTTGTTTACATCAAGTCTTGATTATCAAAGCTGCAGGTTTCATGGGTATAAGTGTCTGGATAATCCCTCCAAAGGGAGACAACTCATAACGTCAAAGTCGGTAGTAAAAAGACGTGCATAGTAGACTTGATTGTCAAACAAAGTAAATTATTGCATTATTCTAACACGTGACTTCCGGTGTAAACAAAATGGTTGACTTTGTCACGAATTTGTCAAATTTCTGATTTAAAACGTAAATGTCAGCGTTATAACTTCGTTTGAGCGTGAATAAAGGGCTGACTCATCACCAGGGACCAGAATTCCAAAATACCAGACAGTTGTCATGAGCTCAAATGTAGCGAATAGCTGAAATTTGCCATTTTAATGTTAGAATTATGGGGTAGCGGAACTTTGTTTTTGTTGTTTGGAGTGCAACATTTCAACTGACGAAGATTTGAGAACAAGAGAACCACCTACGCCGCCACGTGAGAAATGGACGAAGATACAGTCACAGTCATAGGATAATATGCTCCGTTTAGTGAAAAATTTATTCTTAGGAACACATGCATATATATCTATGGACAGACTCAACTTCCTCCTTAACGTTTTATTGGAAAATTTGTTGTCTATAGACAGAAAAGTGTTCTTTATTTTGAGAATAAGTGTAATCTGTAAAGATAAAAAAATAAATAAATATTGAAATTTGTGTTGTGTTTGCACAAAAGCCCCCAAGATATGAAGCTGACCCTGCTTTGGCCGCCCCATTTAATCATGTTTGTCAGAGCCCCCTTTGACAATTCTGTGGCTCATACTCGGCACCCCAACCCTAAGATACATAGAAACTGAATATTACTATGTTGAGGCACTCCAAATGACAGACATAGCCATAGGGGGTAGCACAAAAGTTCCTGAAGGGGAGCACAAACCCTTTCTGTCTTTCTAGCCTGCCAAAGCAAAATGCAGACTCCAGAGCTTAAAAGTAGCACTCTATAAAGTGTTATTATAAACAAAGCAAATAAGACATATGAGTTAAAATTGTAACACATTTTTATTCATTACATTACAATTGAAGATTTAGATTCAGTTGTATCTGTTGGCATATCTCTATTAATATCAGAATCACCTGAAAAAGATTAAAAGAAATGTAAAATGAAATGTGAAGCACAAAAGACACACTCTGGTACCAAAAGGTTACTTAAATAAGGACCCAACATTCCCTTACCGCATAATTCTAACATTAAAATGGCAAATTTCCGCCATTCACTGCAATTCAGCTCATGAAAACTGTTTGATCTTTTGCAATTCTGGTCCCCGGTGATGGGTAAGCCCTCCGTTCACTCTCTGACGAAGTTATAACGCTGGAATTTACGTTTTGAATCAGAAATTTGAAAAATTCGTGACGAAGTCAGCCATTTTGTTTGTTTACATCTAGTCTTGATTACCAAAACTGCAGGTTTCGTGAGTAAAGATGTCTGGATAATCATGTATTTGGAGTCTGCTTTTTCCTACCTTTCAACGCCCAAGTGTTTCGCTACCCTACCCGTCATTCAAAGCCCAATTCGTATTTACGAGGGGTCTAGGGCGTTGATTATTACTTGATTTGATGTGTTAGAGTCCCTGAAAAACAAAAAAATAAATAATATGGTTTAAAACATCGAAGCAAACACGCTATTCCCAAAACAAAACACACCAGCGCTACTTGTTATTTATTAGTGTTATCCGAGCAAATCAAAACATGGTCTAAGGGAGAGAACTCCATATTACAACGGCACATTTGTCGGTAATAAAAAGACGCACCAAGTAGACTTGGTTGTCAAACAAAGTGAATTATTGCACTGCTCTTAACACGTGACTTCCGGTGTAAACAAAATGGCTGACTTTGTCACGAATTTTTCAAATTTCTGATTTAAAACGTAAATACCAGCCTTATAACTTCGTTTGAGCGTGAATGAAGGACTAATCCATCATCAGAGACAAGAATTCCAAAAGACCAGACAGTTGACATGAGCTAGAATGTAGCGAATAGCGGAAATTTGCCATTTTAATGTTATAATTATGGGGTAGCGGAACTTTGTTGTTTGTAGTGCAACATTTCAACTGACGAAGATTCGAGGACAAGGGAACCACCTACGCCACCACGTGAGAAATTGACGAAGATACAAGGGTGCTTTGTAACGTTTTATTGGAAAATTTATTGTCTATGGACAGAAACGTGTTATCTTTTGTGTGAATAAGTGTAATCTGTTGTTTTCAAATAACAGTCTGACTTTGGATTAAAGAATAAATATTGTAATGTGTGTTATTTTTGTGCAATAGCCCCCAAGATATGAAGCGGACCCTGCTTTGGGCGCTCCATTTAATCATGTTTGTCCGTGCCCCCTTTGACAATTCTGTGGCTAATACTAGGCACTCCAACCCTAGGATACATAGATACCCACATATTACTCTATTACTTTGTTGGGGCACCCCAAAAGGACAGACATAGCCATAGGGTGTAGCACAAAAGTTCCTGAAGGGTAGCACATACCCTTTCTGTCTTTCTAGCTTGCCAAAGCAAAATGCAGACTCCAGAGCTTCAAGGTAGAACTCTATAAAGTGTTATTATAAACAAAGCAAATCAGACAAAAGAGTGAAAGTTGTAACACATTTGTATTCATTACATTACAATTACAGATTTAGATTCAGTCGTGTCTGTTGGCATAGTTCTAGTAATATCAGAATCACCTGAAAAAGATTTAAAGAAATGTAAGTATCAAGAAAATTAAAATAAAAACTCCTTAGAAATGTGAAGCACAAAAGACACATTCTGGTACCAAAAGGTTACTTAAATATGGACGTAACATTAAGCTACCCCATAATTCTAACATTAAAATGGCAAATTTCCGCCATTCACTGCATTTCAACTCTGACAACTGTTTGATCTTTTGGAATTTTGGACCCCGGTGATGGGTAAGCCCTCCGTTCATTCTCTGACGATGTTAAAACGCTGGCATTTACGTGTTATATCAGAAATTTGAAAAATTCGTGATGAAGTCGGCCATTTTGATTGTTTACATCTGGACTCACTCCACTAATTCATTTGCCATCTCTTCCCATGTTAAAACACGAAATTCAACCTTCTATAACTTTTTCCAGAAATCTCGTTGAAAGCTTTCCAATATGTCGAATGAAAGCCTGACCAATTCTCAATGTCTCCTAAAAAATTCATTATATGATGACCATGAAAATTTTGAGCTACTAAAATTGAAAGTAGACTACTACCGGTTATACTCATCCGCTAGAGTTTGGCACTTCACAAAACGACTATTTTTAGAATTAGCCTTCCGCCTTTAAGTCTCTCATCATCTCACCAAATCTGAAAGATAATGCAATTTCAGACATCAAATTCCAAATCTAGACCAAATTTTACCCAAAAATAGGCAGGCAAAAACCCCAAAAGGGAGAGAGAAAGAAGATTTCTAAAAATAGCCTGGACTACATTCCTATACAATCATTTGCATAAAATGTTTTAGTGGAGTGAGTCCATCTAGTCTTGATTATCAAATCTGCAGGTTTCATGGGTATAAGTGTCTGGATAATCCTTTCAAAGGGGGACAACTCATAACATAAAAGTCGGTAGTAAAAAGATGCGCCGAGTAGACTTGATTGTCAAACAAAGTCAATTATTGCATATTTTAACACGTGACTTCCGGTGAAAACAAAATGGCTGACTTTGTCACGAATTTTTCAAATTTCTGATTTAAAACGTAAATGCCAGCGTTATAACTTCGTCTGAGAGTGAAAGAAGGGCCGACTCATTACTGGGGACCAGAATTTCAAAATATCAAACAGTTGTCATGTGCTGAAATGCAGTGAATGGCGGAAATTTGCCATTTTAATGTTTGAATTATGGTGTAGCGGAACTTTGTTTTTGTAGTTTGGAGTGCAACATTTCAACTGACTTGATTTGAGGACAAGAGAACCACCTACGCCGCCACGTGAGAAATGGACGAAGATACAGTCGCAGTTAAAGGACTATATGCTCCGTTTAGTGGAAAATTTATTCTTATGGACACATGCATATATATCTATGGACAGACTCAACTTGCTCCTTAACGTTTTATTGGAAAATTTGTTGTCTATAGACAGAAAAGTGTTCTTTATTGTGTGAATAAGTGTAATCTGTAAAGATTAAAGATTAAATATTGAAATGTGTGTTGTGTTTGCACAAAAGCCCCCAAGATATGAAGCTGACCCTGCATTGGCCGCCCCATTTAATCATGTTTGTCAGAGCCCCCTTTGACAATTCTGTGGCTCATACTCGGCACCCCAACCCTAAGATACATAGAAACTGAATATTACTATGTTGAGGCACTCCAAAAGGACAGACATAGCCATAGGGGGTAGCACAAAAGTTCCTGAAGGGGAGCACAAACCCTTTCTGTCTTTCTAGCCTGCCAAAGCAAAATGCAGACTCCAGAGCTTAAAAGTAGCACTCTATAAAGTGTTATTATAAACAAAGCAAATAAGACATATGAGTTAAAATTGTAACACATTTTTATTCATTACATTACAATTGAAGATTTAGATTCAGTTGTATCTGTTGGCATATCTCTATTAATATCAGAATGACCTGAAAAAGATTAAAAGAAATGTAAAATGAAATGTGAAGCACAAAAGACACACTCTGGTACCAAAAGGTTACTTAAACAAGGACCCAACATTCCCTTACCGCATAATTCTAACATTAAAATGGCAAATTTCCGCCATTCACTGCAATTCAGCTCATGACAACTGTTTGATCTTTTGCAATTCTAGTCCCCGGTGATGGGTAAGCCCTCCGTTCACTCTCTGACGAAATTATAACGCTGGAATTTACGTTTTAAATCAGAAATTTGAAAAATTCGTGACGAAGTCAGCCATTTTGTTTGTTTACATCTAGTCTTGATTATCAAAACTGCAGGTTTCGTGAGTAAAGATGTCTGGATAATCATGTATTTGGAGTCTGCTTTTTCCTACCTTTCAAAACTGACCACGCCTACGTGTTTCGCTACCCTACCCGTCATTCAAAGCCAAATTCGTATTTACGAGGGGTCTAGGGCGTTGATTATTGCTTGATTTGATGTGTTAGAGTCCCTGAAAAACAAAAAAATAAATAATTTGGTTTAAAACATCGAAGCAAACACGCTATTCCCAAAACAAAACACACCAGCGCTACTAGTTATTTATTAGTGTTATCCGAGCAAATCAAAACATGGTCTAAGGGAGAGAACTCCATATTACAACGGCACATTTGTCGGTAGTAAAAAGACGCACGAGGTAGACTTGGTTGTCAAACAAAGTGAATTATTGCACTGCTCTTAACACGTGACTTCCGGTGTAAACAAAATGGCTGACTTTGTCACGAATTTTTCAAATTTCTGATTTAAAACGTGAAAACCAGCCTTATAACTTCGTTTGAGCGTGAATGAAGGGCTAATCCATCACCAGAGACAAGAATTCCAAAAGACCAGACAGCTGACATAAGCTAGAATGTAGCGAAAAGCGGGAAATTGCCATTTTAATTTTATAATTAGCGGAACTTTGTTGTTTGTAGTGCATTTCAACTGACGAAGACTCGAGGACAAGGGAACCACCTAGCCACCACGTGAGGAATGGACGTAACATTTTATTGGAAAATTTATTGTCTATGGACAGAAACGTTTTATCTTTTGTGTGAATAATTGTAATCTGTTGTTTTCAAATAACAGTCTGACTTTGGATTAAAGAATAAATATTGTAAAGTGTGTTATGTTTGTGCAAAAGTCCCCAAGGTATGAAGCTGACCCTGCTTTGGCCACTCCATTTAATCATGTTCCTGAAGGGAAGCGTATATACCCCTTCTGTCTTCCTAGCCAGCCAAAGCAAAGTGCAGACTCCAGAGCTTCAAGGTAGCACTCTATAAAGTGTTATTATAAACAAAGCAAATCAGACAAAAGAGTGAAAGTTGTAACACATTTTTATTCATTACATTACAATTACAGATTTAGATTCAGTTGTATCTGTTGGCATATTTTTAATATCAGAATCACCTGAAAAAGATTTGAATAAATATAATTATCAAGAAAAGTAAAACACAAACTCTTTAGAAATTTTATGCACAAAAGGCACATTTTAACATTAAAATGGCAATTTTCCGCTATTCGCTACAATTCAGCTCATGATAACTGTCTGATCATTTGGAATTATGGACCGTGATGATGCGTAGGCCCTTCATTCACTCTCAAACGAAGTCATAACGCCAGCATTTGCGTTTTAAATGAGAAATTTGAAAAATTCGTGAAGAAGTCAGCCATTTTGTTTGTTTACATCTAGTCTTGATTATCAAAACTGCACATTTGTAAAGTAAGTGTCTGGATGATCATGTTCTAAGGGAGACAACTCACAACGCAAATTAGTCGGTAGTAAAACGACGAAACGGTAGTCTTGGTTGTCAAACAAAGCTATTTATTGCAGTATTCTAACACGTGACTTCCGGTGTAAACAAAATGGCTGACTTTGTCACGAATTTTTCAAATTTCTGATTTAAAACACAAATGCCAGCTTTATAACTTCCTTTGAGACTGAATAAAGGACTAAAACATCATCAGGGACCAGAATTACAAAATATCAGATGGTTGTCATGAGCTAAATTGTAGCGAATAGCTGAAATTTGCTATTTTAATGTTAGAATTGTGGTGTAGCGGAACTTTGGTTTAGTTGTTTGCAGTGCATCATTTCAGCTGACGAGGATTCGAGGACAAGAGAACCAGCCACATGAGAAATGGAGACATATCCGTGGACAGACAAAATATCCTCTTTAACGCTCTAGTGGAAAATTTATGGGCAGAAACGTGTTCATTTTTTCAGTGAATAAATGTATGATTAAAGAATAAATATTGTAATGTGTGTTGTGTTTGTGCAAAATCTCCTAAGGAATAGAGCTGGTCGTGCTTTGGCTGTCCCATTTAATCATGTTTGTCTGAATCATTTTACATAGAGAAAGAATTGTCTGAGCCCCCTTGACAATTCTGTTGAGACATAGTTTTTAACTGTTTTTGACTCAATCTTCTAACATAATTATCTTTGCCAAGTAACATTACAGATCTTACATACTATTCCTATTTCCCAAACCCTGAAAAAATTACAATTTGAAATATTAAAATCTTAATTTAAAGTAAACAATAGTCTTAAAATAAGCATCGAAGAAAATACAATGTAAATAGCTTGAAGTATATTCGTCCAAATTAAACACTGCAGAAATAATTTTTTTTTGACGTCTGCATGGAAGCTTAAAATTATTTGATTGTTTCAATTTGCATTACAATGTATCTGGAATATCCTGTCCAAAAATCATACAAATATATTCATTCATAAGCCAATGAGAACCATTTTACTTTTATACTCAATTTCTCAAAATGGCTATATAAGCAATATACAATATTATGACGCGTAAAATTCTAAATCAACTATAACTTTCTTACTTCTCTTCATAAATCAATTTGGTAAAAAGTTTTAGGTTTCTCAGTCTAACAAAAACCTGAAAAACAGAAAAAATTCAGAATAAACAAATTTGTTACCAGACTAAAGTTGAAAATACAATGTAAATAGCTTGAAGTATATTGTACAAATTAAACACTGCAGAAATAAATTTTTCTTGACATTTGTATGGATGCTAAAAATTATTTGATTGTTTCAATTTGCATTACAATGTATCTGCAATATCCTGTCCAAATATCATACAAATATATTCATTCATAAGCCAATGAGAACCATTTTACTTTTATACTCAATTTCTCAAAATGGCTATATAAGCAATATACAATATTATGACGCGTAAAATTCTAAATCAACTATAACTTTCTTACTTCTCTTCATAAATCAATTTGGTAAAAAGTTTTAGGTTTCTCAGTCTAACAAAAACCTGAAAAACAGAAAAAATTTAGAATAAACAAATTTGTTACCTGATTAAAGTTGAAAATACAATGTAAATAGCTTGAAGTATATTCGTACAAATAAACACTGCAGAAATAAATTTTTTTTGACATTTGTATGGATGCTAAAAATTATTTGATTGTTTCAATTTGCATTACAATGTATGTGTAATATCCTGTCCAAAAATCATACAAATATATTCATTCATAAGCCAATGAGAACCATTTTACTTTTATACTCAATTTCTCAAAATGGCTATATAAGCAATATACAATATTATGACGCGTAAAATTCTAAATCAACTATAACTTTCTTACTTCTCTTCATAAATCAATTTGGTAAAAAGTTTTAGGTTTCTCAGTCTAACAAAAACCTGAAAAACAGAAAAAATTCAGAATAAACAAATTTGTTACCTGACTAAAGTTGAAAATACAATGTGAATAGCTTGAAGTATATTTGTCCAAATTAAACACTGCAGAAATAAATTTTTTTTGACATTTGTATGGATGCTAAAAATTATTTGATTGTTTCAATCTGCATTACAATGTATCTGCAATATCCTGTCCAAAAATCATACAAATATATTCATTCATTAGCCAGTGAGAACCATTTTACTTTTATACTCAATTTCTCAAAATGGCTATATAAGCAATATACAATATTATGACGCGTAAAATTCTAAATCAACTATAACTTTCTTACTTCTCTTCATAAATCAATTTGGTAAAAAGTTTTAGGTTTCTCGGTCTAACAAAAACCTGAAAAACAGAAAAAATTCAGAATAAACAAATGTGTTACCAGACTAAAGTTGAAAATACAATGTGAATAGCTTGAAGTATATTCGTCCAAATTAAACACTGCAGAAATAATTTTTTTTTGACGTCTGCATGGAAGCTTTAAATTATTTCATTGTTTCAATTTGCATTACAATGTATCTGGATTATCCTGTCCAAAAATCATACAAATATATTCATTCATAAGCCAATGAGAACCATTCTACTTTTATACTCAATTTCTCAAAATGGCTATATAAGCAATATACAATATTATGACGCGTAAAATTCTAAATCAACTATAACTTTCTTACTTCTCTTCATAAATCAATTTGGTAAAAAGTTTTAGGTTTCTCAGTCTAACAAAAACCTGAAAAACAGAAAAAATTCAGAATAAACAAATTTGTTACCAGACTAAAGTTGAAAATACAATGTAAATAGCTTGAAGTATATTCGTACAAATTAAACACTGCAGAAATAAATTTTTCTTGACATTTGTATGGATGCTAAAAATTATTTGATTGTTTCAATTTGCATTACAATGTATCTGCAATATCCTG
>NW_008710867.1:188075-239601 GCF_000327385.1 Lottia gigantea | reverse complement strand
TATTAAAATCTTCTTAAATAATTATTTTTACCAAGTAACATAAAAACTTTTCAGATATTATAGGCTTCTCAAATTTCCCAAACCCTGAAAGAAATTACAATTTCAAATATTAAAATCTTAATTTACATCAAATAAATTTACAATGTTACACACATAAATAAAGAATAAATCGAGTTAAACTTACCTGGGTCAATTAAAGCTCCAACTCGGAAGTATTTACCACAGTACCCAATTCTATATTATTACCAGCGTAATGGTAGACACCTGTCTTAGCTAACATAGCATAATACTCGATTTCACTTTTACTACAATATACAAACATTAAAATAATTAACTAACTTCCAACTAGATGAAAACCTCTTAACACAGGCCAAATTCTCTCTCTCGTATTTAACAATCGACCTAATTTATGCAACTGCCATGAACTTCTTTAGTTCTGTGTTTATGAAAGAGCGGGTTGGACGGACTAGTACTAGAGGAACTTTGGTTTAGGATTGAAACTTTCAATGAAAGTCTGCATCACAAATCATACAAATGTCAAATGACAATGTTTACTTTCATGTTCTCGCGTGAAATTCAGAAATAAAAACAACCTACCCGTTAAAAGAAAATTAGAATAAAAAGAAATATGGCCAAGGACTGTCACCATAACCTTAAATCGAGTAAATCATGTCGTATGAAGTCATTTTCTGCCAAAATAAACTTTGAATGCTTTAAATTTTTACCAAATGCCGCCATTTTGTTTGCACCAGAAGTGACGTGTACAGAGTAATGCAATAATTTCGTTTTTTGGACAATCAAGTCTACCCTGTTCGTCTTTTCACTACCGAACTCAACGACGTTGTTAAAAAGAGTTCTCTCCCTTAGACCATGTTTTGATCAGTTTTGATTTGGCCGGATAACACTAAAAAATATACAGTAACGCTGGTGTTTTTTGTTTTGGTGATGGCGTGATTGTTTCGTTATATTTGACCAAATTGATTTTTTTTCTTGTCTTTCAGGGACTCTAACACAACAAATCAAGCATGAATCATCGCTCTGGACCCAACGGAAATACAAATTTGGCTTTGAATGGCGGGCATGGTAGGGAAACACGTGGGCGTGGCCAGTCTTGATTATTAGAAACAAAGCAGACTCCGAAGACATGATTATCCAGACTTATGTGTTTATAAAACGTAGTTTTGATAATCAAGACTAAATGTAAACAAACAAAATGGCTGACTTTGTCGTGAAATTTTCAAATTGCAGATTAAAAACATAAATGCCAGAGTTCTAACTTCATTTGAGAGTGAATGAAGGGTTTACCCATCATCTGGGGCCAGATTTCAAAAAGATCATACAGTTGTCATGAGCTAAATTGTGATGAATAACCGAAGTTTTGTATTTTATTGCAGGAATCCTGGCGTTCTGAAATCTTGTTTAAGTGGATTATAGTGAAACCTTTAAATAACGAAGTTTCAACGACAAGAGAGCCATATACAAGCAGAAGAAGTCGCCACATGAGAAAGGAGAGTACAGTTTGATCAAACTTGCACTGTTTATGTGAAATTTTATTTGCTATTTGTGTGAATAAAATGTATTACTTACTCTCCTTGTAAATCATTCATCATTTGAGTCATAAATCATTGATAAAATGGGCATTGGTTGAGTCATGAATTAGCTTCATGACATCCCAAGACTTTTGGGTCGTGGGATTTTTGGCTGCTCAAGACTTCAAACTGTGTTGAAGAGTTCATGTAGAATCACCCACCAGTTTACCCCATAATAAGAAAGGCACATCATCTACATTAGACTTAGTTTAATTCAATAACAGTATTGTAAGTCTAACTCAATATACATGTACTTGTTGAATAGAGACATCTTTGACATCCAAATGAATAAAACGCTTAGTTCTGAATGGTGTGTGGTCAAAAAATGTTTAAACTTAGACTTATGGACAAACCAGTTACAAGATTATATAACATATTTTAAACAAACTGCAATCTGCAAGCAATTGGTGTTAAATTTCAAACAACGAAAGTTTCGAAATTGTATGTTTGAATTCATCTGGAAGCGGACTTTCAGGTACATATTGGGTGAAAAAGGTTGAAGGTTGACACTTAGCTGACTCATAACAGCACTTGCCATGGAATAAAAATTTTGCTTACATGTTAAGAGTGAGAGATCAGATATAACTAAAACATCTTCAATGATTACAAAGCATGCATTCTCTTATAGATTGACTAAGTTTAAAAAATAATGTACCAAGTCAGCAACAGACAGACTCACAAAAGCACAGGCTATGACAAAATTTTTCTTACATGTTAACCTCTTATAGAACGCTGTCTTTTATCACTAGAATACTCTTGTTGATTGCTAGTTTAACAGCTTAAAGAATTTATATACCATAAGGTCAGTCAACAACAAGCTCACAATAAGCACAGCCTGTGGATGAATTTTACTTAATTGTTAACTAACAGAAAGATTGAAGTGAACATAATTTAACAATTGAAAGAATATATATTTCATAACCAAAACAAAAACTATAATTTTCATCATCTTCCAGTCTCAAAACAGAAATATTTTTCGTTAAATTTCAGCTTCGAAGCTGTGAACACCAAATGACTGAATTCACTGAAAATATTTCTGTTTTAAAACTTAAGGAGTGATCGAAAATTGTAACGAAATCATACATATATACATACTTATAATAATAATGAATATATTTTTAAAAATCAACAAAAAAAATTCACAATCCGAATAATGAGTAGAAATTTAAATAAATTTACATAAATTATTCAAATTAGCACAACTATTAATAATCACAAACCTTATATGGAAATGAAAATGTAAAGAAAAAAAGAAATCTGAAGACATATGATATGATTTTCTTCTTTGAATGTTGAATTAGATATTTGGGATGGGTTCAAATGTGTGCAGTTTTCAGTCATGTTTGTCTTTATCCAATCAAACAACTAGTTACAATAGGTTTAGACTTGCATGGATATGATTGGCTTAAATTTCAAATCGAAACTGCATAATTTTTGCATGTACACATGGCTTTTTCTTCTTAGCCTCAGCTGATAGCAATCCTAACTATCTAATTTCAACAACTCTGATTGGCTAAAAAATTGATTTAAATATCGTTGACCAATCAGATCTTGTGAAATTATTAAGCTCTGATTACCAGATACGAACTATATTTAAAATGGAAGAATGGAATGATTAAGAAATAAATAAAAGTTACTCTATCAAGTGATCACAGTCTGTCCAAAGAGGAGTGGCTTTAGAAGCCATTATACTTCATAATTGTGGTCTTTGCTTCTTAAGAAGACTTGGCAAAGAAGACTTGGCAAAGAAGTCATTACATTTGTATAATTATGGGCTTTTCTTCTAAAGAAGTCTTGCCAAAGAAACCATTTTATTTTATAAATATGGGTCATGCTTCTGAAGAAGTCTAAGACAATTTAGAATTCTGAACTCTTGTGAAAAAATTCCCACTCTGATAAGAATGAAAATACAACAATAGTGGATGACGAAGATCAGAGCATGAGTTTGAAGCTTTCATGATGGCATTTCACAACAAAAACACTTAAAGCATCAAAAATTACATCTAGGTACAGTTCAAACCATAAACAGGACCTGTTCACTTTGATTTCAGGTAGTATAAGTAGTAAGAACACATTGTACGTCTGCCTAGTTCAGTTTAAATTACCACTTTTCCCACCCTAAAACAAAATAGAATGCTCCACGACAAACCATGACCAATCGATTTTAATTCGGGGTGGTTTAAGTCTGATTTGTGCAGATTCGAAGTCTATTTATCTTACCTAAAACTAAATGGATTGGTCCTGTTCATGTTTCGAATTGTACCCGAAAAGTTTTTCATCACTTTACTTAATCACAACTCAAATACAAAATCACAAATATAACAGAAATATTAATAACTAAATAACATAATTTCATTGGTTAATGACTAAAAAATAACATGATTTCATTGGTCAATCAATTGACATCGTTTGATTTCATTGGACAATAGTACAATCATTTCATTGGCTCTTTCTGATCACATGATCCCTAACATTTTCATTAATGAAAAAATAACATAATTTCATTGGTTAATAAATTGACAACATTAGATTTCATTTGATAATATTTTCATTGGCTCTTTCTGATCACATGATTCTTTACTACATTCTGATTGGCTAACCTTTTCCTGTTACATAATACAGGAACAAATCTATTAGGTGACAAATCACAGACAACCAAATAGTGCAAAATATCAAGTCTTTGCTTGCTTATATTCTAAGTTTCAATATATTTTGGTGTAAATGGCAGCATCCTTAATAATACCTCTATAACTTACATATTCTCTATTCATTAGAACTACAAACTTTGTAACACAGTCATTGATTGGTTGAATTGGTTGTGCTAAATATAACATGCATTGTAATTGGTTGAGCTAAAATATACAAATGTTTTATGCAATTTCATTGGTTGAGCTAATCTTTATGTACAAGAATTTTTCAAATTCTAAGTTAACTAAATTTCACAAATATTCAAATATAGTGAGTTATTTTTATTCAAAAAATATTCAAAGTTAAAATGCACAATTTGATGGGACTTACTTGATTAAACAAGAGACGGTACAAATTGAGGCCTTGCTAAGCTCCCATTGGCCGTGTTTGGTTAATCAAGTCTGTCCCTTAGCTAAGCACACCTAAATTTAAAATTATCTCCAAGCCAACTACAATTTTTAATATATACAATTTTCTAAAGCAAGATTCATGCAATACTCAAATATTTCCACTGAAAAATATTGTTCGGGATGACATGGGAAAAAAAAAACGTCTAGTCGTTTGTACGGGAAAATAAACCGAGGCCCTGTGTGCTACATGCTGTGCACGTTTAACATCCCTCGACAGTTGGAAATCAACAATTCAACCAGGCTAGTGCCACTGTCCTTGCAAAGTGTCCTTCATTGCACACAGCATGGCCTTGCCCCTCTTCATAACCCAATCAAATGCAGAAAAGTAAAACATAAGCCGCCATTTTAAATTTGACGTCATTCATCGGGTCAAGGGAGACAATAATAGTGCATAAGAGTACTGAATCATCTTGCATATTACGTATTTACAATTAACAGAATCTATTTACAGCAGTGACCAGCCATTTTCAAAAAAAAGTGTGACATGATAAATGTGACTACATAGAAGATGAAAAAGGACTAGATAGTTTCATAGAATCCAAGGATTTACTTTCAGTTTGAAATTGAAATTTGTGATCTTTTCTAAAATTTTTTGTGTATCAGGGACACTGATAGCATCAACTTGCACCATTCCAATTTTTGACGTCTGTGGTTCTTGTTATTCGTCTAAAACTAAGCGTTTGATGACATCACTTTCGCAAAAGATGCTTAATAATGAAGACATCATCAACAGTACAGTATTTCCTGAATTACAGGAACCACAGACATCTGACAGAATATTGGAACAGAAGTAGTGTTTAATCATAAAATCAGACCTTATGATCCATGACAACGCCTCATTTGAAACTATTACCCTATAATTCCGCATAAAATCAATAAAAACGGTTATCAAAGCCATTTATTTGAATATTGCACAAAATAAGTTTGAGCCGTTTTGTCCCTAATAAATTCAATCCATTGTATTTGAAAATCACATCAACAAAAGGTGCAAAAACGTCACATCTGAGGGACAATTTTGGATGTCATAATTATAAGGACATGGGTGATGTTTCGAGCATCACTGGTGCATCACCAAGAGATCAACCGTAATCAGCTATAAGATGAGCACTAAACTAAATGAGGATGCATTCAAAAAAATAGTCTTAAATATCATACAGTTTATTTTTTGGTGGGCGTTCTACCCTTCGAACCTGACAAGCTTCCACTTGACACTGATGAGGTCATACCCGAACTCCGTCGTGAACTTTGACCTTTGACACTTTTCCTCTTCTTATCCCAGATGAGTTTGTCTGGACGAACAAATATCCCATGCCGAGAACGGCATTTAAAATAGCGTTGTTTATTCACAGACCCGTCGTTTTTACCTGAAATGAAAAGAGATGGAGTTTTACACCCTACTTTTGTGCTCCCAATTGGGCAAATGGGAACAGGACTCGCCAGCAATTTGCACTGGAGAAGTTCCCTTATTTGAATCGACCAATAAAACATGCCAAAAGAACAATTAAGTAAAGATAGCTTAGTTGACAAACACAAACAAAGATTGGAATCATGCAATTTGCATCCTTTACCAAACTGCCAACTCCCAAAATAAATTTGAACCTACCTTCAGGTTGATCTAGCTCTACACCAATCCAATTTCCAGCAGCAAAATCCACTTGACCCACGAATCTGACCACACCAGACTTGGGTACAGTACCCCTGGAAGAGGTGACAGTGACGCCCTCTCCTTCCTTTACCCAGGAGGGTACTGGTATATCTAAAATACGATCCAGATCAGCTCGGCTTCCAAATGAACATTCCGACATTGAATCTTCAAAACCTATTAAAAGTAGAAAACAGAAAAATATTGTTAACAAACAAAATTATTAAAGACTTTCTCCAAAAGTGCACTTTTTTTATTTATGGTCTTTCCTCACTGGTACTTTACATGAAAATCTTTAAGCCACTAACCTTGAGCTTGTTCATCTGTGAAATGCAAGCTGCTTCGTCTATCAACATCAGGCATTAATCCAGTACGATACAATGATTGCGTCTGGGGTGTTCCAATACAAGAAACCGGTCTAGGTCGACCAGACGAGCCTTTCCTTCTCAAAACATCAGCTCTGTCTAAAGACTTCACCTCATTGGATGATTTATTTAAAGATTCATCACTGATTGGTCGATTTAAATGCGACTTATCACTGAGTGGCTGAGAAGACTCATCAGCATCTTCGTCAATGTCTTGTAATTTTTCAAGTTCCTCCAGAGCATTCACACTATACAGATCACTATCTGGAGCATTCACAGAGTTCACACACATTGCACTATTGTCATCAAATACAGGCAATTTCGGTCGCATTCTGACGGATTTTTTAGCAGACGAAGATGATTCAGCTTTTGAGCTTTCCGATTCCACATTTTGGGATTCCTTTATGTCTATCGTTTTCTCTGATTCCTTTTTCATTTCTGGATTATTAGCATCTTTTTCAATGCTTGATTCAGATTCTGTTGTCTCTTTTCCATCACTGGTTTTTTGTCCATTTTCTAAATCCTTAGTATCAGCTTCAGAATTCTTCGTCTGATTGTCAAGTTTAGGGTCATTTGATTGAAAAAATGGTTCGGCTGTAACCGGTGGGGAAGGTATGGGTTTAAGCGGCGAGCCGGGTATATCAGGAACATTTTCATCCAATAAAGAATCAGATCTTTCCATTTTAACACATACAGAATTCTCCGTAGCTTCATTGGGTAAGTCATCTGCTTGTGGATGATCAGAGTTACTGTTCTTGTTTCCACGGTCATCAGAATCACTCTCACTACTAGTCTCTGTGCTAGCTGACTTCTGCCGCATTTTTTTCCCTTTTCCGTCGCCATGTTCTTCAATAGATTTGATGCTCATGGAATCTTCCGAGGATAGTGTCAAGGTAGAAACAGCCTGACTGGCGTACCCACTAGAGGTCATGGAAGGGGTATAACTCTTGGTTTGACCTTCCACTAAACTGTCGTTGGTTGAAGAATGGGTCATGTTGTTCATTGAACTTTGAACCCGGGTTTGTTGACTTTGAAAAGACTCAAATTCTTGAAAATCGTCGGAATCGTGTTGATGGTCGTCAAGGTGATGAACTGGTTTGACCCCAAGATCATCTTCGTCTTCTTCATCAAGTTCCTGAAGCAGAAAAGGATTCAATTATGGACTGAGGGAAAAATTCATAGATGGGCTTTTAACTCTGCGCACCTGCATCCTTGATGCTTTGATCATCAACTGTTAACTCCAGAATGTGGATTTGATAATTCAGGCACGCTTGGAACTTATCTCCCAAAACACCAGGAATAAAGATCTTTGGCCTCTGGTTGAAAGGGGATTTCATAATACAGCAATGTTCAGAGTTTCCAACCCGCAGCGCTTACCTCTTCAGTGCTCTGGTGTAACAATGGTTTTTGTTCCCGATGGTTTTGTTCTTCAAGCAGTGTTGTCATTGGTTTCATCAATTTCAGAGAGTGGGGACTCATTACGGACTTGGAACCTCCTGCAAGATGAAACTTCATTACAACATGTGAACAGGGGGCAAAATCCACGTACAATGAAGGAAACTAAGTGTTAGAAATTTGTTATTTAGGTTATTTTCAAGGTGCTTATCTAAGCAGCTAAATGCTTTTAAATCATAAGTGATAATCCCTGCTTATGTTGGCTAAGCCAAGCTTTATCTATATATGGTAATGAAGAAAAGAAAGAAAGAAAAAACTATATTTTACAAGGATAATAACTTAGGTTCACAGTTAAGGATCCTTTCTACCAGCAGGTCTTTGACCAAACCTCTTGGCATTGATCTTTCCTGGATTATCCGTCCCCATCTACAGCTGGGTAGACTTGAATAATGAGTCCTCATAAATTAACTTTCAATAAAGCTATCTAAATTCTACCAAACAATTATATTATCTTTGTAAACACTCTTAATTAAAGTATTAATTAAGTATTAATTAGTTTAAAAACGTGCAAAAATTGTGAAGTGAACTTGTAAAAAATACACACTTAGGTTTACATGCATTTATCACTTAACTATCTTTAAGATGTTACTTCCTCTGTAGGGAATTGTCATGTGACGTGATTGACATATTTAGTCCCGCCTTAAGCATGTCCACACATTTTATAGGCTGTGCAGATAATAAAATATGCCATATGTGTACAGCAATTTGTGATTGACATATTTAGTCCCGCCTCTTGCATGTCTACTTGTCTTTAGAATACATATAATTGGCTGTGTGTGTAGGGCATAAAATCTACTATACAGTTATTTGTGATTGACATATTGAGTCCCGCCTTTAGCATATATGTAAGTGTCTTTGTGTTTAGAGCATGAAGTCTGCTGTACAACAATTTGTGATTGACATATGTAGTCCCGCCTTTTGCATGTCATAAAAAATATATTTTTAAGTATTTTCCTAACAAATTAAAATTATAGGACCATTTGTTGAATTGTTTGAAAATTTTTGTCTACTACATAGAGATAATCTAATATTAAAACAAACGAAAAGTTCCCAAAATTTCAGATTATGAATTTCGAAACTTTATCATCAAAAACTAACTACAAAAATATTGACAATATTCAACGAATACAGACAACAGTTAATGGGTACAATATAAAACATACCAGATGGTGCAAACATTGACGCCATTCAAACAACATATATTCCTGATAACTCTTGTACAAAATCATTTCTGCTTGAAAATATTGAAGCTTTAAATTAAACTGAAGGTACCACAGAACCATTGAGAGTTTTGTCATGTGGTTCTCATTCTAACCATTGTAAAAGCGGTTTGTCCTACCATCTATCCTACTCAAGTTGTGAGTATAAAAGCAGTTTGTCCTACCATCTATCCTACTCAAGTTGTGAGTGTAAAAGCGGTTTGTCCTACTCAAGCTGTGAGTGTAAAAGCGGTTTGTCCTACCATCTATCCTACTCAAGTTGTGAGTGTAAAAGCGGTTTGTCCTACCATCTGTCCTACTCAAGCTGTGAGTGTAAAAGCAGTTTGTCCTACCATATATCCTACTCAAGCTGTGAGTGTAAAAGCAGTTTGTCCTACCATCTGTCCTACTCAAGCTGTGAGTGTAAAAGCGGTTTGTCCTACCATCTGTCCTACTCAAGCTGTGAGTGTAAAAGCGGTTTGTCCTACCATCTGTCCTACTCAAGCTGTGAGTGTAAAAGTGGTTTGTCCTACCATCTGTCCTACTCAAGCTGTGAGTGTAAAAGCGGTTTGTCCTACCATCTGTCCTACTCAAGCTGTGAGTGTAAAAGCGGTTTGTCCTACCACCTGTCAGTAATGTGCTTATATAAGGAACAACTTTTCCTACTCAAGCCATGTGTGCATTCAATTTTTAGCATATTATAGACAAGCTTACGGACAAGCTGATATTGTCTATATTGCTTATACTAAGGAACCAATTTTCAAAGAGTTTTGAAGAGTTTTCAGGAAAGAAAGATGACAACACAGAACGGACACAATGAGAGAGAAAGAACAATACAGAAATATAATGGTCACTCTTACTACCAAATAGTCTAAAGAAAATATTAAAATCTTCAAAATCTTTACCATGAACACTCGACATTCGCAGGTTTAGAAAACTGGGCCGAGCTGCACAGGGGGATAAAATAAACGCATTTTAGCTTGGGTTAGGGAATTTCCATTAAAACTGGGGTACAAGTAGCCAAATGTTTTTTGTACTAGAGAAGGACAGGTCTGGATTTCAAGGGATGTGATCCTATAGATATTTGTAGGTTTCAAAATTATTTGAACTTCAGGACTCTGAATTTCAAGGATGTGGTCTGTCCACAGCTGATAAAGCATCCAGAATTTTCTTGTCGTGTATATTAATAAAAACACAATTTTTGATTGTCTGATAAGATGTTAGGTCAAGAGTATATATATATGATAAAGCATAGCTCACAGCATAGTATTAGTAATCAAACGCTATGCATTTGCTATGCATATTAATTCTATTACAACTCTTCCAACACCGAGGTAAATTTCCTATTTCTTGGACAAAATATACCAAAAATTTAAGCATCTCTTAAAATGTTGTAACAAAAAGTAATATTCAGTGAGGTACATACCTTTTTGTGAAAACATCAAAAAAGCATTGAAGAGTGGAAATAAAATGGAAGCATAAAAAATCATCACATAGCAACAGTGCCAAGGAACGAAAACAAAATAATGTAAATAACGATGTCCAAAATATTGCCTCTCTCATTTTTGTTTGGATCTTTTTGAAAATAAGTTTCTGAAACCCATATCATTAATTTACTGCAGACAGGCAAGTTTTGAACATACGAAAAAAAAGAAATTGAAAGAGCAAGTCATCAGGCGGCCATTTTATGGCATCTTCATACCAACAACACAAAAAGCAAGTCCTTGTGACGCAGCCCATTCTTCATCTCATCTTCCTTGACAACGAAAGCCTCATTTTGAAATCAAAACATTGAAGTTTCCGGAAATTTGAAAGAAAATAAAAACACACATAAAGCAGTGACTGAAGCCAAAAGTAAAATAAAAATGGCGGATGATTTTGTGTGGTTGTTGACCCACCTAGACCAGTAGCTTTACACAGTTCCTTGGCAACTGTTGCTAGGGTTGAAGCATCTGATGTTGAACGTTGTCGAAATAACTCACCAGGGTAGTGCTGTGATTTGGGAGACAAAGGATCAAAACTGAGATCGGAGATGCTGTCTGCTCGAATCTGAAACGTCAATACAACAAAAATGGATCATTACTAGAAATATTTTCAAATAAACTGTAACAAGAAATCCAAAACAACAAGTCAGAAACATAAGTGAGTAAATATTCCATAATGGAAAGTGGTATCAGGTGTCCAAAAATGTAAGTATACTTTGCCTGGCACTACACCAAGCAAAAGATGGATCACACAGGCAAAGACCTACGTCCCACTGTGACTCATATAGGCTGCCTAAGAATTCACAAGAGATATAAGAAGAAGTCGTACCTGTTCCTCAAGTTTGGTAGGCGAAGTTAGAATCTAAAATAATGTTAAAATGTTAGTTAAATCACACTAACGAACTAATCGAACAATTAATATATTAATTAGTTCAAACTAATTAATCAAAGCTTGAATCTCAAACACTAACTAATCAAAGCTTGAATCTCAAACACTAACTAATTAAATCTTGAATCTCAAACACTAACTAATTAAATCTTGAATCTCAAGCACTAACTAATTAAATCTTGAATCTCAAACACTAACTAATTAAATCTTGATTCTCAAACACTAGCTTATCAAATCTTGAATCTCAAACACTAACTAATTAAATCTTGAATCTCAAACACTAACTAATTAAATTTTGATTCTCAAACACTATTTTAATACTAGCTATTTAATAAAAACGTTGCTATGGAGATATTAAAGATGTACTCCCTCTTAGAATGAACATAACTTTAGATTTTCAAACAACAGTTTATATTCATCGCTGGACCTATGGATTTATCAGATTTTCTGTTGTATAGTTATGACACCAGGTAAGTCCACCGGTAAATACATACTCTTTCTGACAAAGTTTGTTCATTCTAAGTCAAAAGTGAGCCTTTATTCTCTAATCTACTTCTCACAATACTATTAAAGATGGGTAGCCATTTTGATGAGCCGTTAAAAAACTAGTAAAATACTATTAAAGACAAAAATCTAAAAAGTATCAGACCGTAACGTAACGTTACCTGATTAATGTTAGGAACACTGGTCGTTTTACGTAACATTCCTCCAGATCGTCCAGTCACAGCCAGTAATTCCTTGACAGCTACTTCCTGTCGTAATCTATCTAATGTCAAGATACTTTCTACTGCTGAGATACCTGTAAATAAATAACGATTTCAAATTCAAATTCCAAAATTTTGTCACAGTATATAAGCTTAATGCAAGCCCCCCAGTTTTGCAAATATTGAGCAAAAAAATGCGCATTATACTTGCAAATATACGATATAAGATAGCTTTAGGTTCCATTTCCATCAAAACTATGTCCATGATCATTTCTTTTGCATCTGACTCACATATCGACTGAGATTAGAATCCATGAACACCATTTCAGGTGCAGAAAAGAAAGATGTAAAACTCCATTTCATATCAGTTTACCTCTAATATATTTTTCGATATATGTTTCACCATCTGAAGAATTTATTTGATTGGGGGAAGCCGCCATTTGAGCCAAAGTTTCCATTTCTTCTAAATCTTCTGATCCCTGGAAAATATTACGAGATGGATGAGATGAGGGGAGAGCAGGGGCCACAGTATTGTCAAGGGAGGCCTGAAGTCAAGTGAGGTGTCAAATCAGGGCACTCTTAAAATGGACCCTCCTTTTTGCCACTGAATACTTCTGGATCTCCCTTAGCAGTGATGCGAGGCAGAAGGACTGACATGGAAACAGTCCTCCACAACAAACTCTATGTGCGTTACAAGACCCTTAAAATTTATGGCCGAAACTAACCTTTGGAATGTTAGAGACAACTTCATAGATTATAGAACTGGATGTCAAATAGTCCTACAAAAAATACAAAATATTAGTCAAAATAGTACTAATGATCCAAACAACAAAACCCAAATCCAAAACAACATATTGGCAATACATTGGTAGCAGCTAATGAACTTTTCATATGAGGAGGTATATTAATCATAAGTGAGTAAGTATTTCATAATGAAAAGTGGTATCAGGTGTCTAGAAGAGTAAGCATACCCTGCCTGTCACAACCTCTCATATGAGGAAGTATATCAATCATAAGTGAGGAAGTATTTCATAATGAAAAGTGGTATCGGGTGTCTGGAAGACTAAGCATACCCTGCTTGGTGCCACACCCAGAAGAAGCCATTCCATTTAACAGTAATTCAATGTCTTTGAGATTTTCTGCTTCACAAGGAATTCTCTCACTTACCGTTCCAATAATCCTGTTTTTTAACATATGAGTGAATGAAGTCAAACTCTGTTTCTTATAGATGTTGATACACAGACGTTTTCTTAAAACCAGTTCCATGGATGCCGGGTGACTTAATCTTACTACCGCTTTTAAAATAACGTAGATCCTCTCATTGGCTGGCGTCACACGATTTAAATGTTGAGAGTCGTGGATGGAGGAATCCCATGATGCAACAGCACAAACCTTTGGAAAGAAAACAATGATGTGTCATTTTCAATATATCTGGCGTCAGAACTAGTTCGTAAGGATCCTATCCTATCTAACTCTGATGTGACCAAGCCATTGACATCATAACACTCTAAACAACTGAGCTACAGCCTGTCCCCAAAGCAAATAAAACTTACATTTTCTTTCTCTGGGAAAGATTTAGTAATGGGAAGATTGATCAACTGTGAACCATGTTCTTTGGGTAATATAGAGTTGACACCAGCAGCTTGCAGACCTTCCTTAGTGTTAGGTGTGGACATATCATCAGCTACAACAGATGGGAAAGGATTTTAGGAATATATGTAAATAGTCTTCAGAAGTACTAGAAATGTACAAAATTTGAATAAATCCTTCAAATAACTTTTATTTTCAGCCAGTTTTCGAGAAAAAGGCCCCTTAGATGCCAAAGAGTACTGATGGGAACTTCATCAAAGACTGCTTGAGCTAGCTGGCCTTTCAAAGGATGCCTTATAAAAAAAGCTCAATACTACATACCATTAAGATCCAGGAATAAAACAGGTGAATGTTCTTCCACATTTAGTGGTGGATCCCTGAAAGGAAAGAGTGAATACATTGGTTACTTCCCATTTAAACTAAAATACATCGAAGTAGTTGCATGAGCAGCTAATGCTGAACCTGGAGATGCTGATGAAGTAATGTAATAAACTGGTGCTTACCAATCAGCAGGAGCACCTGGAATACAGCTGCCAGGAGCTGGTACCAATACAGCATTCCGTTCTTCTGTTAGACTCACCCACTGTTCTATCAGAGCTCTTTCTCTTTCAGCATCTGCTTCAGATTTGTCTACAAATGACAAAATGTCTGATCAAAAGAAGCAAAGGTGGAAAGGAAGCTGCCATCAAACCACTATTTCAAATTGAGGTTTGTTGCTAAGGACAAGAATGACCTTGACCTTACCTGGTTTGTTAATCAACTGTTGAATTTGTTCATCCAGGTATTCTTTACGTCGTTTCAGAGCGTCTGTCCAGCGCTCTCGTAAATGGTTCAAGTCTTCTTCTTGGTAACTGTCCAGTCCTTTCTGTAGTTTGGAACGAGCCGTGATACAGCCTACACTAATGGACGTTATAGCTTCACAGATCAATGGCAGGGTTCCAGAGTTTGCCACTGGTTTAACTCTGACCAGAACTCTTCTTGAATGACCCTAAAATTGATAAAAATCATTTGCAGGTGGAATTTCAAGAACTAGAGACGTCTGACTGCAAATCAGTATGATGCAAATAGATGCACATAAAATGTCTGGAAAAGCATGACAAAATAGGGAGCAATAATTGTATATTGGTAGACTCTTCAAGAGAGAGAAGTACCATCAGGTGTTTCAAAAAGACTTCTTTACAATCCCTTTAACGTACATACCTGTCTGAGTTGAAAGATGCCAGCACAAGGGACATCAGGTCTGTGAGTTGTTTCCACAGCAACATATTCACCTTGATCATTTAATTCATGAATTTCTACCCAGAATTCAATCTTCCGCATGACCTCGTTCCATCTGTAAAGAAATAAGATAAAAGTGAACAAGATTTTCATACGCTGCCTAAGATTAGAACCCATCACTTCTAACCAAGCAAATAACATCATGAAAAGAACAAACGCTCTTTTAGACTTAGCTACAGAAGACTATAAAGGGAGATAACTCACCTATCAATAAGGGTTCTGGTTTTAACTGACGTGGAATCAATTAGGGACCCATTTATTCCAAATCCCTGACTCCGATGACCCCATACTTCTATTGATAAGGCTCCTTCAGAACAATGCTCAATAAATTCTTCTGTTATTGGAATTCGGAAATCCTGGAAAAACAAGTCTAAAATGAACATTCAGAAAGGAAGAACTTTTTTTGGAAAGATGGTTGAGGTCTATTCTATTAAAACAGAACCTGAAACATGTTGTTGTAACTCAGAGTTTCATGCTGTGTGATCTTCAGATAACTGATCTATTTCAGCCTGCGTCTCCAAGATCAAAACATATACAGACAAAGCAAGAAGATCACAAAATAAGAGCTACATCTTTACGGCTGTCATTCTTGCTATGTTTACACCCTCTAGATTGGCTTAATTAAACTGTCCTTCAGATCCCTTTGCTTACCTTTTGGTGGTTAAATATGAATGAAAGACTTTGATCGTGTTTCTCAGTCAAGTTGTCAGGATTAATTTCAGGAGCAACTACAATGGTATCAGACAATCCCCAAAACGAGTACTGGCAAAACACAAAATGGCAGAGTGCTGGTGGCAGGCCTCTTGCTTCTTTTATACACACCTAGGATAGAGAACATCCATAAAACATAAAAGTGAACAAATATTAAGTCTCTCTTGGCTGTTCTTGTTTGAAAAATATTGTGGTGCGCTTAATATATATAATATATATTCAAAGGCTTTGGAAAAATCATTCAATTTTGCAAACCTAACACATTGTGAAAGTCTGATATTCCCATAAAAGCACAGGCCAAGGTCAATAATTATAGGCTTGATTATGAAACTTACTCTCACTAACAAAGGTGCTCCCATAGGCACAGAATTTTCCTCCCCGCTTTCATGTATATCAACATATCTGTCCAATACTGCTCCACCAACTTTGGACAGCTCTATGTGCAGTTTACCAGTTATCTTAAATAGAGAGGGCAGAAATGTACCTTAGCTTTGTGAAAAACCCATAAGGCCCAGACTTTTGGTTCTTTACATGATGTGATTTGCTTGGTCAGACAAATGGCAGTTGTGGGTTCTAATCTCGATCAGCGTGTGAAAGTCCGATGACCTCGCATAAGTCATCTTAACTCATAATTCCAGTTGACCCAGCTGTAAAGTACGGATAATCCAGGAAAGATCAATACAAAATGGTTTGACCAAGGACCAGCTGGTAGAAAGGATCCTTAATTGTGAACCTAAGTTATCATCCTTGTAAAATATAGTTGTTTCTTTTTGATGCTCATCCTAGAAACAGTATGCCTTTTGTGAATGACCACTAAATGCTTTCAGTGTCCTAAAAAATCCAGAAAACCTCTTTACAATCCCTTAGTACCACTTCTAAAAATAAGACTCCAAAGAGATCATCCAAAGAACTCACCTGAAGTAATTTGACCTGCAGTACCTACCTCTCCTTGTTGACTAATAATAGGAACATGATAGTCCAGTTTGACATCATAAAATAAACAATCTAAAAATACATTAGCTACACCAATCAGATTGTGGTTCTCTTGTGATTCATAGAATGGATCTCCTTTCTGAGGTGGACCTTCATCCTGTGAAAAAGAAGCATAAGCAATACCAGCTTTTGATTTGAATATTCACAAAGACTTAAACTAGAAATTTCACTTTCTATTTCTACAGATGTCTTTTCTATATATGGTAGTGTCTTAAGAAAAGACGAGTCGTCATTCTAACTTTCAAACGTAGATAATTCTAGACACACATGGATTTGAAGGCTCAAATTTCGATGGTGAGCTGTGAACACTATTACTGATAATCTCAGCTAAAAAATTCCTGTTTCTGAGACTAAGGTAGGATTGGTCAAACGAATGGCGTATCTGTCTCTCGAATACAAATGTTGGTATGAAATGGAGAGCACAAAATGAAAAATGGATATTCAAATTAAATAAAGTGTACTGGACAATTGGACAAAAATAAATCTAAAAAAAGAATTCTTAAACTACACATAAACAATGTTTATCTATATCTACAATTTGGACTAATAATTTGACTTTAAAAGGAATTTGGAAATCAGAACTACTAACATCACATCAATTCGAAATCTTAAAGAAATTAATTAACAAAAAATCTAAAAGAATCCTAACTAAATCTAAAGACGTTCCTTGTTTTATTAGCTTTTATTTTTAATATATAATAGTATAACCACTGCAGTGAGAGTCTAAAGACAGCCCTCTTGAATGTTCATCAAATTAACCTTTTGACCTAACTCGATGACATCTGCTTTCACCAATCAAATTTCTACCCTCTCCCGAGCTAGCATTTTGTGCTGCGGTGTTTAACAGGTTAGGTCAAAAGGTTAATTCGACGAGTGTTCAAGAAGGCTGTCGTTAGACCCTAACTGAAGAGGCAATATTAAAAATAAAAGCTAAGAAAAAAAAACGGAACGAAAGTGACAAAAAATATGAGAAAGAAAAAATAAAATGAAACTAAAAAAAATCATGCCGTGCTTACAACATTGTCTAAAGGGTGAAAAGCTGTAGGTATAAGACCAGATTCGTTAAAACTGGACGACATTGACGTAAAGCTACAATCAGGGGAGCTAACCATCATTGGTAAACCACGATTCCGTCTTTCCTCATACACTTCTCTCATATCTATCACTTTATTCTCTAGCTTCTCCATGGACCAGATCTGATTCGGTCGACCTTGCCGCTTCACTAAGATGGCGGGTTCACTTATGAATGCTCCTCTCTAGAAAAAAAAAATCAGAAAAGGCATGTAGGCTACAATTGATGATGCATAAATTGGTCAATTGCACCAAATAATTTGGAAAATGGCAGAAGGCAAAAAATATTAAGTCATCAGTCAGCAAAAATGTCTCCATTGTCAACTTGTCGTTGGTGTATGTTACCTTGCCTAGCAAACAAGTTATCTTATATCTTCATGAAATGAATGGAGTCCTGCCATGCAGTGTGCAATGAGGGAAATTTTGCCAGGACAGCAGCATTAGTCCAATCTTTTTCGATTCCCAACTGTCAAGGGATCTTCAACGTGCACAGTCTGTAGCACATGGGGCCTCGGTTTATTGTCCCATCCGAACAACTAGACAATTTGTCTAAGTCGGCCCCATTGACTACTCCTACGAATGAACTATTTCAATAAATCGTATATACGTACTCGTCTATTGGGACTAAGATTGGAAGCTGGAATCTGTAAGGTCACATGAAATTCTGTTTGTTTGTTCATCTCTTGTGACAAGAAGTTGCCTTCACGAACCAGAGTATTGGCCTTCACAACCTCTTCTCTTAACTTGGATAAACTCTGTTTGAAAGATTTTTCCCTGCAATAAACAAAAAAAATGTTTTGCCACTGTCCATAATGTACATACATTTTAGGGTAAAAAACTGTGCATTATATTCACAAATATACGTTAAACGTTGTATGTAGTTTGGAGATTTAACAAATTCTGTATATGAAAAGTGGATTGCTCGTGTTTAAGTTTTGAATCGACTAATATCTTTTCTCCACTCTAATATGATATTTAAAAATTAACAAGTTAACACGTAACATGCTAAATTGAAAATTTGTTAGTGACACGTCTGGCTAAAATGTCAAAATGATACAATATTTAATAATGTATGGTTGGAGATTGAAAATGCAGACAGATTATTAAATAGTTTAGAGATTACATGCCATAAATAAAACATTAAGTCGAAAATCTTTTCAGCTTTTGAATTTCAAATTTGGAATTATTTAAATCTTCTAAGTAATGTCTGTGATAATATTTGTCAACAAATGTGGATTTATGGAATTCAGTGACATGATATGACATGTACATGTTTCTTAGTTCAATATATATCAATATCAACTCCTTAGGGATATCAATATGCACATAAATTATATATACATGAAAATTCATTGCTGTTAATTTACATAATGGAGACTGGAGTAAGATTTAAAGGATAAAAAGGGAGCATTCCTTCAAGTCCTTTGCAAAAGAGACGCGTATTTTTGAAATGATCTTAAGACCCTAGGATATCCTAGCGCTAAGGTCTAATATCTCTGTTCATAGAACCAGAATGTTGAGAAACGGTTCCATCTTTCTAAACCAGCTTTTAATCTCTAGGCATCAGACTTTCCCAAATACTTAACAGAGCAATTCCAACCATTATCTGGCATCATTACCTAATCAACTGTCATAATTATGCGCATAAATTACAGATAATAATCAAAGACTGCCAGAATAAAGGCAAAAGATTTGCATAAACCAGCCAGATACCATCTTTGGAATTTTCAACTTGACTGCACATCTTGATGCATATTTGCAGTAATTTCCACATCGTTAGTCACTAGTACTATCTTAAATAATCTTAATTAACAACTTATATTACAGACTTCATTATCGATTATTAACATGGCTTTAAGTATGGACTGAATTATTGTTTGCTTTGGAGTTGGACTGCTATGGCAAGCCAATGTTACTTACTGAGGATCTTGCAACTGGCAATTTTATGTTTAGTCTCCATTGTAATCTAACAAGCTTTCTACAGCACTCCCGTTCTAATGTTTTTGTTGTCAACCAATCAAAGCATGTCATAAAGAACCTATTTCATGATAATGATGACGAATTATGGGATAGGGAATCCAAAGAGGCTGTCATATTGCTCTACTTTGGATTTAGCTGTCCCGAAAATATGTGATGAAGGTCCTCTTCGATGGAAACTGATGGCCTACCAAGACAAAAAGATTATCCATAACTTACCTGTCAACAGCCCATTGCTGGTATTTTTTCTGTATACTGTTTTGTGTGGTGGGGTTACCAGTTGGTGTTAGTCGGGGCATCTCGAACAGCTGCATGGGAAACGATGGGTTGCCTGGTGACATCAATTTGTTACGCAACATCTGCATCTGTCGTTCGTACATTTGACGCTGTTTATCGAGAGCCTCTGGAGAGACAAAAAGAAAATGTAAATAACTGTGTGGACTCTCTGAAAGGTGTGCTTGAATAGCAGACACATCTGTAGCTTACTACTTCTTATTACAAGAATAAGAACTTAGATCTGGACCAGCTCTGGTCTTTTTTGAGCCCCTGTTGACAATCCTGTGGCCCTTATTCTGCTCCCCTTCCAATGATACATAAAAACTCAATGCTTCATAAGTCTCAAAACTGACAACCCTTTCGATACCAGTTGTCCAGATGGGACTTGTGTATCTGAAACACATGTCAGCAGCATGAGATGAGCTCTTCCTTATCGCCTATTTTCGCCCTATCTCTCACCTTGTTTCTCCTCTTCATGTTGTTTCTCTATGGCCCCGATGGCCTCCTGTATGGGATCATCCCCTAGTTCTTTCATCATCAGTTCATGCTGAGCGAAGTCATAATCTATCAACTGATTCTCTGGTTCTGAGGACTGGGGACCTAAAATGTAAAAAGTGGTTGACGCAGCTGATTTTCTACCATAATCTGCACCTTATTGGTCAGAAACGAAAAAGTTTTATGGACTCACTCTGCTAGTTCAACTTGATCCTTTTATTCTCACTATTCCCCACTAATGAAATGAAAAGAGATGCCACCTCAAATGAGCATAAGAGTCCTACGCTTTTGGACAAACTATGAGCATCAAAAACAGCAGGAATCTAAATACTTACTGTTGGTTGGTTTGGGACAATTGACTCTGAAGAAATGGTTATTTCCCCACAATATCCGATCTCCATGTTTTACTTTCGTTTTATCTTTTATCACTGAACCATTTACACATGTTCTGGAAGTATAACAATATCATTGGTTATTAAAAACCAATGCCAAGGTCATTAGTGAATAAATCAATGCCAAGGTCATTAGTTAATAAATCAATGCATGTAATTAAACTGGAGGTTAGGTTATTGTTTTAAAAAGTGATAAAGGTGGCTGAAATGGAGCTCTTATCAGCTGGTATAGCAAACCTATGCAGTATGCAATAAGGGAAATTTTTACAAGACAAGTTAAAATAAATGATGAAAAAATGTGTATACCTTGCTCCATCAAAGGGAGTCAGGAAGATTTCATTGTTATCTATATCAACAACACAGTGCTCTGGTAGAATTCCCAATCCTGATAGGTGAATATCTTGCTTGACTCTGGCATTGTGGGAACCAACTAAAGTGTGCTCCTGTAAGATATAAAATAACACCGGATTTAAATTTAAATCTATATTGTTTTGTGTTTGAGCTATTGTTTCGTGTTCAAGCCATTGTTTTGTGCTCAAGAAATCGTTTTGTGTTTAATGTATTGTTTTGTGTTTAATGTATTGTTTTGTGTTTAAGCTTTTGTTTTGTGTGCTATCTATATTCTTTCGTGTTTTAGCTATTGTTTTGTGTTTGAGCTATTGTTTTGTGTTCAAGCCATTGTTTTGTGTTCAAGCCATTGTTTTGTGTTCAAGCTATTCTTTTGTGTTCAAGCCATTGTTTTGTGTTCAAGCCATTGTTTTGTGTTCAAGCTATTCTTTTGTGTTGAAGCTATTCTTTTGTGTTTGAGCTATTGTTTTGTGTTCAAGCC
Organism: Lottia gigantea; assembly: GCF_000327385.1. Classification (NCBI taxonomy): domain Eukaryota; kingdom Metazoa; phylum Mollusca; class Gastropoda; family Lottiidae; genus Lottia; species Lottia gigantea. The sequence goes on along the minus strand of NW_008710867.1, from coordinate 217,564 downwards.
ATTGTTTTGTGTTGGAACTATTATTTTGTGTTCAATCCACAAGCTATTGCTTTGTGTTCTAGTTGTGTTGATTGATCTGTTTTAACTAGATTTCATTTGGATGTTTCTATTCAATCATTAAATACATAGATTCTGTCTGCCTTCTCAACAATTCCATAACTTTACTGAACGATCATGATAAAGAACTATAGAATTCTAAATTGACGACTTTACAAAATCAAATTTCTATTTTTTAAATTTCTTCTTTACAAAAGATAATCTTTACACCTCTCTCCTTGAATCTGATTCATTTTAATTCAATTTAATTTGATACCTTTTTTCAAAAAGAAAATGACACCATTTCAAAAAAACCTTCTAGCATTCATCTTGCTTTCAACTGGTTTTAAGTTTCCATTAAATCCATTTAGGCTACCAAAGCCTTAGAAGTCCTGACATTTTAGCCTTTCAATACACAGACTTAAACATTCATCTCAATTTCTCTTATTGGAGGAAATTATCGAAGCTTAGACATTTATTCTCTTTATCCAATTAGATAGTCGCGGGGAATTACAGTGATCCGTCTGTCAATATCGTCTAGCCACTCTCGATAGTCAGTCATCTTGGATAAAACCTCGTAGCATTTTGGTCCACTTGTTAACACTTTATTTGAATAATCTTAACCTTAATAACAACCTCTTCTGTATATCTCAATGCCAACGTATGTTCTCAGACTTTGTGGCTTACTTATACCGGAAAATACCTCAGTCTTGCAGCCTAACCAAGAGGGCTTCTGAAAATGGACAACACCATACAGTGTGCAAAGAGGAAAATGTTGCCAGGATAGTGTAGCAAACGTTTCAAAAGTGGGCAAAAACTCTCATATTTTCACCGCAGTCATGAGTATTTTTGTGAGGAATGTTGTCTTCTTCTTCCCTTGACGATTTTTCCATTAACGACTAAATGTTAACTTGATAATCAAGGCTTCTAAATCTGAGATGAATGATTGGACTAGACAAAGTTAAACGGAATTCGTAATTTACACTTCATCTCAGGCCTGTCAGTGTAATATTTCCGAACATCACATAATCATAGCCTCAAACACTCTTCACGGAAACCCGACTTGTCAAATTAACAACTTTTGATACAAAGTCCTGATTATACCAGACACTTTATTACTATAGGAAACAATAGAAATGCTGACTGGATAGTTCAAGAGTAATTTAAGATATTGACATTTCCCGGTAAGATAAAAGATGTGACGATATTTACATTGATCATTTCCCTCCCTTTAATCTACTCTCTAATATTAAAGGATAGAAAAGGTCTGTTAGAGATGAAAGGAGGAATAAATTGAGATCACAAACTATAAACATCATCCATTCAAATTAACGTTTGTCTTTTCGATATCTGAGACAATCATTTCTTTGGAGAAAAATGCGAAAAGCAAAAAAAAGGCTCATGTAGATGGGCATTGCCATGAAGTGTGAAATGGAGGGAAATTTTACAAGAACAGCGGCATAAGCTGAGAGATCTTTAATATGCACAGCCTGTAGCACACAGGGCCTCACCTGATTGTGACATTCTAGCGATTCGACAATTTTTCCATACACTTCGGGCAAAATAGACTTCATTAATTTGTAATCATAATCACAACCTACTCATGTCTCGTCATATGAAACAACGGACACCAGACCTTTAATTGCCATCATTATTGTTTTCCTATTAACAAGTCATTGCATGGCTGGAAACAATCATTATAAGTATGGCTCATTATTAATGGCTCAAAAAATCTGTAATGTGTATTTAAAGGAACTAACTGTGATAAATCTTTACTAACTCACATTTAAAGGAACTCTGATATAAATTCAGTTACTTGTATTTGAAGGAGCCAACTCTGATAAATCTTCATTAAATTGTACTTAAAGGAACTAACTCTGATAAATATTGCAGATTTGTTGTTGTGAACTTATGATAAAAACTTACAAATACAAAAACCAAACAAACCTTTAAATTTTCATCCATTTTCTTGACATTTTATTGCGGACTATGAAATAAACAATGCCCAAAAAATTTAGGTTCAGATGTAAACAGTTCTGACTTCTTAAGATACAAACTGAAAGAATAGCACTGTTAAAACACTTCTGTGTGTTACATCCACCAACATGACCGGGCTAACCTAATTGCCTAAAACATTTAATTTATAAAAAACGCTGACTTCAATGAAAACATCCTGTCTACTACTCTCTCTGATGGTGTTTAGGTTAAAAATGACCCAATTTTCTACCATGATATATAAACTATGTTGGTTTGTTACTCCACTATTTATCAAACTTGTTTCAAATTACTTTAAAGAGAACCAAGAAGTTACTAAAAGTCACATAAAAACCGGCTTTCCACCACAAAATAACAGGTGAGTAATGGTCTGACTAGCTTCATGGTCTTCGGTTTTGATTCTTGGTTGTTGAGGGGTACCAGACCAGGAGATGTCATATGGTCATTATTATTGTGTACCAGGATTCCAAAAGTCAGGGAAACATGGCCCTAAAAATTGAGAATTGGCATCTCACATCATAGCAATCAACAGTTGCGAGTGTATAGTTGCGAATAACTCACTTCCATCTGAGTTGTGAGTTGTGTTCGGAACTTATAACCACTTTCATTATTCACCACCATACACAACTGGTAATCGCTATGGTGTTAGGGCTTAAAACTTACCATTCATGAAGACCAGAAATCCAAATTATTTCTAGTTGTTGTGTTTCAGAAATGTCTCCAATCGTCTCTTTAAAGTAAAGTATACTAGCTGAAGGGCTTGTAATATACTTCAAGTACTGATTACAATAGGACAGTCATGGTTAGTGGTTTCATTAATTATCCCCTGGACCTCTCAAATCATTGTTACAGTACACTGATAACTATCTCATAACGACTAGTGAACATTGTGGACTCCCTGACATCAGTAGCCAATAATGTGAACTCTCTACATCTACTGATGAATATTAAATTGAATGGAGTTTTACGTCCAACTTTTCTGTAACATGTGGGCTAATGAAGACGGGCAATGCCCTGCTAGGTGCAATGAGGGAATTTTTGCCAGGACAGGGGCATTAGTCTACTCTTTTTCGATTTCCAACTGTCGAGGGATCTTTAACGTGCACAGCCTGTCCCATCTGATAATACATAGGTCAAATTAGCGTCCATGAACGCTATCTACTGTCCAAAGATAATGACATAATCAACCTATATTTCTTCCTGAAGGTCTGCTCCCAGGTGGTTTCCGTTCGTGTATCTAATACTTTCATTACAATCTTTAATACAATTTGATTGGTTGCTTTATTGATTTCCTGTTACTTGTTGATCTCGGAGGTTAATATCAAACTGGCCTGTGATTGGATGATTATATCCCAGCTCTAAACTGACCACTCTTATTAGATACAATCTTTTTTCACGTCTGATTCGAATAATGATTACAATTCATTTATCAAAATATCAAACAACATTACTGGCTATGTGGAAATTCCATTCAAAAATTCTGAAAATTACATGCTGCCTCTTCTAGGACACCCAATGATACTCTGCAATTGTGATTATCAAGTCAAAATCCCATCCTGAGATTCCACATTCTAAAAATGATCAATTGGCATATCTGTCGGACCACGATAAAAACGAGAAACAAATTAGACTAATAATATGATTGGACGAAATGATTGAAACCAAATAACCAATGAACTTGTGACCTAGGAAAGAACTCTAATATTGGTCACGATATAAATTTCTCAGATTGAGGTTCGTTATTGGATTTTAATGGTGGCATTTGTCATTACCTCATTTGTTTCGAAATAATGCTAGAAAAATTGTGTTTTGGATGATTAACCAGGCCTGTCAGACTACAGCTCTAGAATGTCTGACCAATAGTTCCTTCAACAAATTCTAGTGACTTAATCTGCATTTTTGAGAGCAAAACATTTACCTTACACAACTTTAAGATTCAAACCCTTGGCGCCAAAATCTCAAAGGTTTACAATGCAATCTCATTTTGCCAAAGAAAATGATTTCCTCCTTGCAAATAAAATATATTCTTCTTGATGAAGATTCGAACCTACACCACCAAAATCCCTAAAGTTTAGCAGCTCAATTCATTCCCTAAGGAATTAATTTCCTTTGAAAACTCCTAATCCTTATCAATTTTCCCCTCCAGGGAATTTATCGACAGACAACGTAAAGTCACGGCAAAAATCAATCAGTGACTAAGTCTTGATAATCATGACTATTAACCTTAACGTTAGCTAACCAGAGACTTGACGAATGAGACTATCATAGTGTAGATATCCTCATATTTATAACCCACTAACTTGACAACAGTGACTACTATCTTGGAGCTTAACCCTCATTCCCATTTGTCACGAGCCAATCAAAAATCTTGTTACATTTTAACACCTAGTAATCCACTAATAAACAATGTATGATAAAATCCAATCAAATTCCACCTTTCATCTCTGCACCGATTTATCAAACTTTGTTGCTGAATTAATGTTCTATTTTCGTCAAAGTTCAAACAAGAACTCGAGTGAGAGATTAAGTTCTCATTTGGGTAATATTTCTTTAAAAAAAAACATTAAAGACATAAATGGCTTTGTCATTTGAAATCATATTCCTTTCAAACAAAAAGCATTAGTTACAAAAATGTGTCAAAGGCTAAGTGTTGAATTTTGTGCAGATAGGCAATTACCGACTATCCGTAAAACTTTTATGTACACAAGAAACCAATAGTTTAGATGTTTTGTATCCAAATGTCTTGCATGTGATTTATTTCATGATAATAAGTAGACAACTACATCTAAATGTCATCAACCAAGAGATTCAATTGCTTTAGAACTTTAAATCCTCTAGTTTGGCTAGATTCTTTACAATATTGCAGTTCTATTGAATTTAAGACAGATTTTTCTGGCAGTCTAATCTAAGATTTATTGAGAGGAAAACAAATTGTAAATGATAAAACTGATTGTGTTGCTAGACTGCATTAAAATTGATTACATTACTCTTGTTATTGAAACCAAACTGTATTTGTCTTGGTCTTGATTGCAGTTTCGGAGCAGACAGCGTTCTGAGAAAAAGAAAATCAATTGCAGGAATGAAGAGTGTGGGGCAGGCAGGGTTTGCTTACTCTTCTAGACACCTGATACCACTTTTCATTATGAAATACTTACTCACTTATGATTGATATACTTCTTCATATGAGGGGTTGCGACAGGCAGGGTATGCTTACTCTTTTAGACACCTGATACCACTTTTCATAATGAAATACTTCATCGTTTATAATTGATATACTTCCTCATATGAGGGGTTGCGACAGGCAGGGTATGCTTACTCTTTTAGACACCTGATACCACTTTTCATAATGAAATACTTCATCGTTTATAATTGATATACTTCCTCATATGAGGGGTTGCGACAGGCAGGGTATGCTTACTCTTTTAGACACCTGATACCACTTTTCATAATGAAATACTTCATCGTTTATAATTGATATACTTCCTCATATGAGGGGTTGTGACAGGCAGGGTATGCTTACTCTTTTAGACACCTGATACCACTTTTCATTACGATTGATATGATTCTCAGCATAAAAGCTCAAAAAACTTCTATCGCAGATCTCAAACAAATTAAAATATTGTATGGAGCTTGTACAAATTGAAGAATGACAGCTTACAAATTTACTCAATCTAAAAAAAATTCCGTTTAACACAAAAAACAAGTTGTGAATACTGAATTAACAAAAACAGTGAATAATATATTCAAAATCAATAAAATTCTTTTGTGTCATATCCTTTTAGTTTCAAAATGGTTCTTCAACTTTTTCTGTTTCTACACATCCGTTTTTACCGATAATTTAATTAGACAATTCCTGAGCGATGGTTTTCAAATGTTAGTGATGCAGGTCTGAGGGGCTGGCATGGAAAAAGCGTCTCGTCGTTCGTATGGGACAATAAACTGAGGGCTCGTGTACTACAGGCCGTACACGTTAAAGATCCCTCAACAGTTGGAAATCGGAAAAAATACCACTAATACCACTGTTTTGACAAAATTCTCTTCATTGCACACTGCATTGCTTTTCTTCATTACTCCAATAACGTGCAGAAGAGTCAGATGTATAACTCCATTCATTTCATTTCATTTTCAAAAGAGTTAAAGTTCCTCGACACTTGTTTTTTTTCTACTCGACTTCACATAATTACTTCAGACAAGTTGTAGGAAACTTGACAAAATCATCTCCCAAACGGAAATACTTTTAAAAGACATAAAATTAGTTGCTTTTGTCATTCACCGAGAGGCTTTTAACTTTAAAAACCCACACATGTTGAGTTTGTTATAGTTTTCAATATTTGTCTGTCTCGTGATGTTTGATTTTCAAAGATTTTCTGAAAATAATGAGAACCGTGGCGCCAAACAATTACAGTAAAAGAAAAAGAAGATAATCAAGATTATTGAAGACGTTTTTCTCCAGCGCTGATGATGGAATTGAAGTACGTCAAAAACTATTTAATATTTTCTGCAGCAATGTTTGGATAAAACACAAACTAAAAAAGGTTTTCTTATTCACTAAAAGGTTCTTTAAACCACCAATTTTTTTTAAACTATCAAAGGTTCTTTTAAACTATCAAAGGTTTTTTAAACTTAAACTATCAAAGGTTTTTTACACTATCAAAGGTTCTTTTAACCACCAAAAGTTCTTTTAACCACCAAAGGTTCTTTTAAATATCAACGGTTCTTTTAACTGTCAAAGGTTCTTTTAGACAGAAATTAGCAAATTCAGTGATATGATTGGATTATATGCTACAGAATTCAGCCAATCGGAGGCTTCGACAGAAAGTCTGTATACAATCAGCCATAATGTTTACAGTCTTTCTGTCAAGAGCTCTGTTGGCTGTATTTGCTGGCGTACAATCCAATCAAATCCCTACAATTCAGTGATACAATGATAGTGGCTATTGCAGTCAAGGTATAAGAAGTAATAATTTGACATTAGATAGCACAACAAGGTCCCAGTAATGTAAGAAGCTTGTATATTGATCTCACTAATCATAAAGAATATTATTATGTCCTGTCCCCCATTAGAAATAGGTTTAGCTCGTTAATCATCGGGAAATGACGTTAAAACGCTGGTGTTTGACATGAAATTACTCCCATAAATTGATAACCGTCACCATGTTGCTGTTTTTCTGGATATTAAACCCCCTTGAGAGGAACCATTACCAGATGATATATGATTTTATATCTTGAGATCAAATAGAAGACCAGTTGTTGCTACCAATTTAACTTAAAACAAGTTATAAACATGCAATTGTAAAAGCTTTGATTGGTCATTTTATTTCTTGCATATTAATATTATCCAATCACAAGCCTACTTTCAAGCTTATCAGCGAATTTAAAGAAGATGTAGACATTTAATTTGATTGGTTATTCCTTGTATTAAAATATTAACCAATCACATGTCTACTTTTGAGCTAATCAGGGAATCAAAATAACTAAAAATCCTCTCTTCAAATTTCGAGAGTTTTGATTGGTTATTCCTTGGATTAAAATATCAACCAATCAAAACCCTTCTTTCCAACTAATCTGGAATTAGTTGTACAAAAAATAACATCATTTAAGGGCCATTTATGGTTTGCTTCTCTGTCAATTTACTGTCAGAAGTCTGTGATTCCTGCAATTTTAGAAATGCGAAACCACATTACAATAACTGGGTTTTTGAAATATCTACTTTGTAAAACGCTAAGTTTTAGTGGAATTGCAGGAACCACAGACATCTGATTGAAAATTAGAATGGTGTAAATTGATGCTATCAGTGTCCCTGATACACATAAAAATTTCAGGAAACCTTTTTACAATCTCTTTAATGTACTAAGCTTTCCTTAATGTTGTTACAAATTGTCGGCATTTAGAAGAAGTTAGTTGAAGAGGTGAATTGATTTTGGCATAAACTGAACGATACATGTTTTATGACTAGTTCTAATTAGATTGTCTTGATTAGACCATATTGATCCGAAATTTTACTACCAACTTAGCTAGCTCTTGGAGAATACATCTATACCAACCAATGGCTCAACTCGATCAGTGGGATGGCGGCCCTGGATTTTTTTCCCCCTAAGATATTTTTTGGTTAACATATTAAGCTTTCATGCATTCTGAGATCCCCCTTGTAAGTCAATTTAATTCTGTTACTGGAAGATTTAAAGATTTCCAGTGGGTAGTTAATGCTATTTATAGAATTGGGGCACCCTAAGGAGTGGGGGTCCATGGACGTGGTTCAACCGGTCCCTTTCGGTATAAAATACTTCTTTAAAGGGATTGTAAAGAAGTTATCTAAATTTTTTATGTGTATCAGGGACACAGATAGCTTTGATTTGCACCATTCAAATTATCAAACAGACGGCAAAACAAAAAATACATTTTCATACTTACTTTACGTTTTTCTGTATCCAATGATATGAATTTCGTATCCGAGAAAAAGTTTCCATGAAAGACCATTTTGAATCCATTTGAACAGTCAGGTATTCATGGCATTTGATGATAACTCATCATTCACGCATCAGAATTATTTCAACTTCACAAATTACATTTTTATATCTAGTGCAGATAGGCGAAATAAACAAATGAGTTAAAGAACTAGTGCAGATAGACGACCAATAAATTAAAACTCCTGGGTATACAGTAACGTCAACAGATAGATGTATCTTTCCATACAAGATAAATCACTTTACAAAATGTTTTTTTTTTTCATCTAAAGCACTGCAGTAGAAACTTCATGGGAAATTGTCAAAAATGAATGAGGAAAAACCAGAAAAAGCCCAAAATACTCTATAAGTTGTCCATATACCAAATCCATTGACGTTTCAATATTATTTTTTTTGATTCTGTTAAGTTTCACTTTTTCTGTATATAACAATTCAACGAATCTAGTCACTTTCAAATAACTAAATGGAAAATACTGAAATATGCCCAGAATTGTAATGAAATATTCCCAAAATTGTAATGAAATATTCCTAAAACGTAATGAAAAAAACACAAAACTGTAATGAAATATTCACAAAACGTAATGAAATTTACTTAATCATAATGAAATTCACTTAATCGTAATGAAATACTCCAAATTCGAAAACAAACGATGACAAAAACCGGAAAGATAAATCCAACACGTCTTCAAACACTAAAAACCAAAATAATTGTTAAAGCTCTCTGTCATCAGACAGTAGATTTTAAAAACCTGTCACTCAAATATTGATCCCTGTAGAACACAGAACGCTGTATTTGACAAGCGTTATCAAGCGTTCTCTTTCAAACTGTACAGAGATCATACAGTGGTGTGTTATATATGGTCTACTCTGTTTCTATCACAGTTAAACCATACTGACTCACAGCTGTATAGAAAACCAATAGTCAGCTATCAGCTGAGAACCACAACACATCAGGACTGTTGATTTGGCTTATTTTCTGGACATGACTGGCAGGGCAGCTCTTGCTGGCATAACCAACAGTAGTTTGAGCATTTGGTGACCATGAATACGTCATCTGTCCTCACTATACCTGTATTTTTTAAATAGGTACAGAATAAGTCAACTTTCCTCATTATTCAAGTCAACCCAGCTGTAAATGGGTACAGAATAAGTCATCTTTCCTCATTTTGTCAGTCTACCCAGTTGTAAATGGGTACAGATAATCATCGATAAAGCCAAGATGTTTGACCACAGTGGCAAGGACCAGCTGGTAGACTCATGAAACTATGTAGAGGGGTTTTGGAGAGATATGAATGATGATGAACAAATCAAATTTGGGTTGATTCATAGACAGGATAACAGACAGGACTACAGACAGGATAACAGAGAACCTAAGTTATTGGTAGTCTAAAAGATGACTTGGCATTCCAAGATGACTTATTTAAGTCACAAGATGACTTATTTAAGTCACAAGATGGAAATAACAAAATTGGGGTAGAAGTAATATCAGTCAACATTAATCTTGAGCTTAAAGACAGCCCTATCTAATATCATCCAGCAGTAATCATCTAATCAGCCCTAGAGCTAATGTCTGGAGTCGTCTTCCTTAATCCTCTAATAAACAGTTCAGATATTAAAAATCTTCTGCCATACTTATCAAGTTCTACTTGTATCCCTCATCAGATTACAGCTTCCAAAAAAGGAGAGAAAGAAACCATTTTTTACCAGAAGAACCACTTAAGTGCCCTTAGGATCCATTTTAGGAGATTTATTCCAGTGGAAAAAAGAAAGTAATAACTATATTTTACAAGGAGAACAACTGAGGTTCACAAGGTTCTTTTCTACCAGCTGATCCTTTGGCCAAACCTCTTGACATTGATCTTTCCTGGATTAAAGGTACCCATTTACAGCTGAGTTGACTAATGAGGACCCTTTCTACCAGATGGTCTTTGGCCGAACTTCTTGACTTTTATCGTGCCCAGATTATCTGTACCCATTTACAGCTGGGTTGACTGGAATAATGAGGATCCTTTCTACCAGTTGGTCCTTGACCAAACCTCTTGGCATTGATCTTTCCTGGATTATCTGTACCCATTTACAGCTGGGACGACTGGAAGGATAAGGACCCTGTCTACCAGCTGGTCCTTTGCCAAACCCCTTTGCCATTCTACCATACCACTAACAGAACAATTTGTCAATCCACATCTATTTTGGAGTGTCTACAAAGCCAATTTGTTACTTTTTAATAAGAAACAATCTAGGAAATCAGATTCAACTGATCACATTAATCAGTCTAAAGATTGGACGGTCGTTCTCGCTTAGAAAACTTTCAGACCGACTGACCTTCACAACTGTCAATTTCAATGATTAAAACTAGTCCTTAATCCAATAGCTGGACCGTAACTAATAAACTAAGAGAGTGTCTGTATTCCACGAGTCTATCCGTAAAATCAATAAATCTGTTAATGAAGTAATTTAAAACGGCACTGTCCAGTGAAACGAATCGCTACTCGACGACGGGGAACGCCAGAAATGAGATTTTGACAAACGATTTTGAATTTTTGATGAAAAGCATGATGTCCCTCTTGCAAAGCTCACTGAGTCTTGTTATTCTATATAGGGCCCCCTTATTCAAAAAAATCTAACGCAATGTATTGTATTTCAAAATCTATAGATGTCTTTTCTATATATGGCTGAGTCTCAAAAAAAGATAATTCTAGACACACATAGATTTGAAGGCTCAAAGTTCGACGGTGAGCTGTGAACACTATTACTGATTAGCTCAGCTAAAAAATTCCTATTTCTGAAAGATACGATTGGTCAAACGAATCGCGGACCTGTCCCTTTAAACTGAAATAATCTGGCTTAAGGCAGAAATTATTAAAAGAATACTTGACAAATTACATGATGTAAAAGAGGCAATAAAATTGCTCAATTTGGAAAATAGCAATTTTCTGTCATTCTTGAAGTAAAAACATCTATTGTAAAAATGGTTCTCTTCAAAGAAAACTAGAAAATTGTAATTGGAAAAGATTAAAAATTGCATAAAAATGATGACAGGAGAATTTATTGCAATAATCCAGGCTTGCTTTTAAAGTATTATTGAAATTTCTAAAAGGTCAAAAGTTAAAATATCTGAAGGCTGAATATGGAACAGAAAATAAAAGTCGTAAAAAATTGTTTTATGAAGTTTTAATAAGGAAGTTGAATTTTGGTTAAGCACAAACAAAATCTCAGTAAGTGTTCAAAGAAATGTATTTAATTGTACACTAACTCAATGCAGAATATTAACTCTACATAGAACACAAAAATCTGGTTTTGATGTTTTGATTGCTGAAGTTGAACAAACAAATTTTCTAATCTGAAACTGGTATCAGGTGTTCAAAGAAATGTATTTAATTGTACACTAACTTAATGCTGTATTTTAACTCTGCATAGAACACAAAAATGTGGTTTAATCCTATGATTAACAAATCAAATTTTGGTTACCGGTAATAATAAACATATTTTAATCTCAAAATGGCAGCAAGTGTTCAAAGAAATATATTTAATTGTACACTAACTTAATGTTGTATCTTTTCTCTGTATAGAACACACAAGCCATTACTCAAAATTGATTCAGATTTCCAAGATAATTCGATTAAAAAAAAACAGAAGTTGTTGAGATTTGTAAATGTTGTAAAAAGTACAGTCAATAAACGATGAAAAACTAACTTAATTCAATTTCACACCTCATCAAAGATAACTCAATATTCTTTGAATTCGTGTGGTTCGGATAAACTTAATACAGTTAAACCTGTATCCCTTGTATTAAACAAAACCCTTTAAATAATGATTGGAATACCGTTAAATATCCAAAATACCCTTTAATTAACAACCAACATACACTTTAATTAACAACCAACATACACTTTAATTAACAACCAACATACACTTTAATTAACAACCAACATACCCTTTAATTAACAACCAATATACCCTTTAATTAACAACCAATATACCCTTTAATTAACAACCAACATACACTTTAATTAACAACCAATATACACTTTAATTAACAACCAACATACCCTTTAATTAACAACCAAAATACCCTTTAATTAACAACCAACATACACTTTAATTAACAACCAACATACACTTTAATTAACAACCAATATACCCTTTAATTAACAACCAACATACACTTTAATTAACAACCAACATACACTTTAATTAACAACCAATATACCCTTTAATTAACAACCAACATACACTTTAATTAACAACCAACATACACTTTAATTAACAACCAACATACACTTTAATTAACAACCAATATACCCTTTAATTAACAACCAACATACACTTTAATTAACAACCAATATACCCTTTAATTAACAACCAACATACACTTTAATTAACAACCAACATACACTTTAATTAACAACCAACATACACTTTAATTAACAACCAATATACCCTTTAATTAACAACCAACATACACTTTAATTAACAACCAATATACCCTTTAATTAACAACCAATATACCCTTTAATTAACAACCAACATACACTTTAATTAACAACCAATATACCCTTTAATTAACAACCAACATACACTTTAATTAACTATAAGAAATAATATATCAGAAGAAACAATTACAAGACCCTTTTAATAACATTCAAAGACCCTTTAAATAATGATAAAAAGACCCTTGAATGAACAACCAAAAGATCCTTGAAGGAACAACCAAAAGACCATTGAATAACAACCAAAAGACCCTTGAAGGATCAACCAAAAGACCCTTGAATGAACAACCATAAGACCCTTTAAAAAACAATCAGAGGACCTTCAAAATTGGCTACAAGAAGGTCAGGAACACCTAAGGTCACTCTGCAAGAAGTGGAATCCCTTACAAAAGTCCACAAAGGCAATATCGCTCATTGGGAACTTTTTACGAGACTAGTTTTCTCTATCATATCAGCCCTGTGAATCAAGTCTATCAATTTTCCGCTGGAATAAACATTTGGAGAGCAGATCGTTTATCGAACGCCGACTTGAAGTAAACTATCGTAAAAACATCTGGCTTTCCAGCTCGACTAGAATCAATTTCATTTTTTTTTCATCTCTGACATTTCCTGATTCAGAAAAAATCGACACGAAAAACCAACATGAATCACGAGGAAAAAAACCCAGCAAATATCAGATCTGTTTGAAGAAATCTGACTACTATAGAAACAAAATGCAAGAGAGTTTTACATCTTCCTGATTCAGCCAGGATAGTTTTCAGCCTAGATAATTATGGCAAGATGTAGGCGGATTTCATCCAATCACTGTCAAGATGACAACAGCTCTAACTCATTCCTTTGATGCCAATCTTTAGATGGAATTGCGACAGAATGCAGGCAACACTGCAGATAAAAGTTTAAAATAGACTTGTACATATTAATTTTCAGCACCTAATAAGACTAATGAAGACAGGCAATGCTTTGTAGTATGCAATGGGGCAAAATTTTGTGACACCTGTGGCATGAGCATACTCTTTCTGTATTCTATGGAGGAATCATTGTTACTTCTTTTGTCTTTTATGGACAATTTACGCATCAGCCCTACCCAAACTAACTTCTTAAAAGGGGCAGTTCTGGGGGTGGAACCACAGACGAATCAAAATCAAGCGCCTTAGAGTCGAATAGTGAATTATGTTTATAAAGAAACTAGATTTTTTTTTTTACGCAATAACAAGATGATTTTTATCGCAGCGAAAAGGCTGTTGTAAAAAGTCATGGAAGTGATTAACAAGTCTGGAGATACAAGACTATAAAGCTGTTAACTTTTATTGAAACAATGTGATTGACTGGGTAATGATATCTATTAGACGTGATCTATCAGGACGTTGCTGTCAGAAGGTATTTTACTTGAAGATAAATAGGTCTGGACATAAAAGCCTATTATGTAAATCCACAAATAAAAAAGATAAATGTGTTTTCTGATGTTCTTTAACTTGCAGACAACTTCCTTACAAGACGTAAAATCACGTTAACCATCTACCAGTAAGAAAAAATGAAATGAAATGAATGGAGTCTTATGTCCAACTCTTCTGCACCTAATTGGGCAGAACATATGCAACAGGTAATACATGCAGTGTAAAATGAGGCAAATTTTACCAGTACAGTGACATAATCCTACTCCTGTTTGATTTCCAACTGTCGAGGGATCTTTAACTCACAGCCTGTAGTACACAGCCTGTAGCACACGGGGCCTCGGTTTATTGTCCCATCTGAACGACTAGACACTTTTCCCATGTCAGCCCCTCTTACCTGTATCACTGACATGGGGGAAACCTGGTTGAAAAATCGGAAGGTTTTATCTTGATCTAAGCCGGGATTGTATTTCATCAGAAAGAAATCTACAAATTAAGGAATTAGTATCATTATGTTTCTAACCAGTTGGTATTCAGGAAACCGAGCCGACACTTAATTAGATAGGAGGCAATACAATAGAATAAATTAATACTGGTGGTCTATCTCGTTAGTCTAACGAACATTAGAACCATCGCTACCATTGTGCTCTATAATAGGACAGAGTTCCTTACAAGGTTCCTCAACATCCTGCGAGTCTGTGTCTTGGATAATAAGTACACGGAATGGAACATGTAATTCTGAATCAAATTCTCAAAACCAGCTGCTCTCAAACAAACTTATAAATTCCAAAATTTAAACAGAAAATACAATGAAGCTAAAAGAATCTTTGCAGCTGTTCGGCTAATGAAGAAAGTTAATGCCATGCAGTGTGCAATGAGGGAAATTCTTAAGTATTCAGTTCAATAAAAGATTCCTCAGAACACTAGTGATCAAAATTTATACAAGCAAGACAATTCCGTACATCAAAAATCTCACCCAAAGTATGTCAAAATCGAGAGTAAAAGTTGTATAGTAGTGGACTCCTCCAAAGAGAAGTATCATCAGGTGTTTCCAAGTAACCAAGATAAATAAAACAAAATTTACTTTTCTTCCCTTTGAAAGACAAACATAACTAAATTTGTAGAAAGTTTTGTGAAATTTGAGTTGAATAAAATAATGTAAAAGAGAAAATATAACTGACATGTAATATATCATTATCTATTATTCTAAACCTACTCAGTTTATATCTAATTCCAAATAGATTAAAATAGAATTTTTTTTTTTCAATTTTCAAAATAGCTGACACAAACTCTAATGGCTTATAAAAGAGCAAATATTAAACAAATGATTTTCTTGAAACTTCCTTGTGTATATATGTCACTTTTCATTTTGTATATATGTCAGTTTTATTTGTGTATGTGTCAGTTTTCTTCTTGTATGTTCATCATTTTTCTTCTTGTAGATTTTGTGTGTGTATATATGCCAGTTTCCTGTGTGTATATATGTCAGTTTTTATTTGTATATATGTCAGTTTTTATTTGTGTATATGTCAGTTTTTATTTGTATATACATCAGTTTTTACTTTTTATATATGTCAGTTTTTATTTGTGTATATGTCAGTTTTTACTTTGTATAAATAGATCAGTTTTCTCCTTGTATGTATGTCAGTTTTCTCCTTGTATGTCAGTTTTATCCCGATACATATATATGTCAGTTTTCTCCTTGTGTATATATGTCAGTATTCTACTTGTATGTATGTCAATTTCATCCTGATACAAATGTCATTTTTCCTGTTGTTTATATACCAACTTTATTTTGATACATATGTCAGTTTTAACTTTGTAAATATGCCAAGATAGCAACCACAAAAACACAATGCTCATGAGCAATATAAGCACAAATTTCCACAAACTTGCATGACTTTGGGAAAGAAATTTCAACTCACTACTTTTTCACTGAATTAAATCCAATTTCCATCTGTACCATCAACAATAGATTCAAAACTCAGTCAGGAGAAAAATTCAGAGACAAAGTTTTTAGACTGATAATCGATATAAAGTAGGAATTTTTAGATTGAATTTTAACAACCTTTCTCCCTGTAGACATCTGAGTATTTCTAAAATTCTTTCACTTTTTTCTCTCTGACTGACACCAAATCAAAATCAAATATTTTAAAATCGTTCCTGCCTTTAACGCCAATCTCTCTTGGGAGTTCACAAGCTTCCTTTTAACTTTAAATTCTACTTTGTTTTTAAACAGATTTCGACACCAGTTTGTTGGTTTAAAAAAAAACTGGAATCTGGAGAGTTTTAACTTGAATTTAATGATGATTTATGAACTTATATTTTCGTCTTTTTCATCAACTTTTAAACACTAAATGGCAAAGGTTAAAAAGGCCTAAGTCATGAGCTTGAAGCTCTGTGATATTCAGTGAAGTCACTGAGTGCCAGAGCATAAAGGATAAGTCCTAAGCTTAAGCTTTAAGCTCTGAGATAAAAAGTCTTAGGTCATGAGCTTTAAGCTCCCAGTTTTTCTTTAAGCTTTGTTGAAGAAAATAGGACAACGTGTTGGCAATTCATGCCCTGAGCTTCACATGTGACATAACTGAGGGCAATATGAGCTTAAAGGTCTAAGAACCGAGCTGAAATGGTCTTTTAGAGAGTATCCACAAATCAACTGCACAATTAATAGAAATATATTTTTCCCAATTCCTTGGATGCAAAAAAGGGTATTTTACATGTGCATTATATTCGCAAATATACAGTATATATAGCACACTGTAATAAAGGAACTTTAAGAACCAAGTAGGTCATAGGTTAGTCTAAGTAGGAACTGGATTAATTCAATAGAAGACTCGACTCACACTGACAATATCTGATTCTGACAGCTTTCATTCTAGAGACAGGAAAACAAGTCAGTATTAGAATACATAATCACAGTCACAGTTACACTGCAGTATGTTTGTGATAGTACTGTCTAACACCCAGTGGTGACTGGTGAAGTGGTTCACCTCAACTCAATATAGATAGTAAAACCTAAGAGTGGTTCACTGTTGTACCGTACTGTTATTTACTTACAATCACCAGACATCACAGAACTCTGAGAAATATCAAGATGGTTCACTGTTGTACAATGATTTGTCATATTTACAAACACCACACATCACTGAAATATCAGGGTGGTTCACTGTTGTACAAAGTTTTGCTATAGAAAAACATCACCTAGCCTTCAGGAATAAATTTTAAGAGTGGTTGTTGTAAAAGGTTTTACTTACAAACAACAGACATCACCCAGCTCTAAGGAAAATCTATGGGTGGTTTTTGTTGTAAAAGTGGTTGTTGTTGTACAATGTTTTGTTAGAGACAAACAACACATCACCTCAAATCACAACACATCACCTAGCTCTGAGAATCAAAACCTAAGGGTGGTACAATGATATTTCATTTAAGCACAACACATTACCTAGCTCCACACCTAAAATAAACAGGGTGGTTTCTGTTGTACAATACTTTATTTGCACTCACTTTATTTCATTCTGTATAAAGATTTCGATATGTCTGTTGTATTTCTAAACCGCTCGGTTACAACCGAGAATTAACCGACGCGGTTACAACCGAGAATTAACCGAAGCCTGGAGTGCTAGTAGAGATAATCTACAAACTATTTAACCACGCAATATACAAGTCACGAGAATCATTCAGAATCATTCACAATAAAAATTGTGATGAACACGCTCGAGGTTTTTTCTACGGGCTATAATTTAATTATAACTCCTTTTCTAATTCAATTTACGCCACGTTTAAATTTGTTACAAGTAATTTGATTGGTTAAATTGACAGTTTGATTTTGTTAGGCGTATTTTGATTGGATTAACTTTTATTAAACTGATCTTGATCGGCATTGACATTTTCAGCGCCATTTTCTTTCTGGAAGTTCGGTGTAAACTGAAAATTGATTTGATTTAGAGAGAAGAGGTTTTTCTGATGGAATTTCCTGGCATGAGAGGTCGAAAGATTAATACGTGTATCCTGACATGAATATGTTTTCTAGCGTCCATTTTTTTTTAACGAAACTGAATTAGCCTTAAAGGGGCAGTCTGGTTGGAAAATTTGTGTGCTCAAATCAATGAAACCAAACCTTTCCTTTAAATTTTAACTCAAAATATCTTGCCGTAGAGTTAAAAATAGATTACATAAGTCGCTATGTTTTTAAGTTTCCGCTGGGAAACAATGCGGATGTATAATTTTCACCAATAATGGCCGAAACATACAATAATGGCCTTTAAAAGTGTGTCGTTTATCATTTTCAGTCCCATTTCTTAACGTTTTTATTTTAGATTTTGACAGACAATTAAATGTTAAAAAAGTCATTTATTTTTCCATTTTTAAAAGTGATACAGGTATATTAAATAAGGTTTAGTCAGCTGGTAAGGCAAATAATTTTATGACTATAGCCCTTAAAAATGTCTCTTTCTTTGCGCTACATCCACTTGCAAATTTGCTCAAGTGAGTATTTTTTAAAATTCAAAATTATTGAGTTTTAAATATATATTTAAAAGTATTTGATTTAGGTGTTAGATCCCCATTAGAATTTGTCAAGTTTTTCTGACTCTTGCTTAACCAACATCTGTCAAAATAACTATCAGAAGTCAGATGAAAATTTGTATTTTGTCGTTGTATGAACGAAAGAAGATGCAATAAAAAAAATAGTCCATAAAAAAACCATAATTTTAGTACAAAATCAAATTATATGTGAGACATTTTTACAAAATACATTGCAGTAACCTAATCTAAATACCATGAGAAAGTGTTGAGTAAATTGAAATGTTACCAGGACATACAAAATTCATCTTTTACCAGTTCCAAATTAAATTATTTCTTTAACAATACTGAAAAGGTTAAATTCTAACTTGTAGAAACTATAACTTATAAAAGTTGATATATATGTTTAGGTGAGGAAAACTTAAAGAGTTGATTAACACATGAGATGTTTGTGCCATGTGTTCAGATGGGAACACATGAAGTGTTTGTGTTTTGAACACATTAAATGTTAAAGTGCTGCATGCATTGAACACATATGTGTTGATGTGTTGTGTTGAGGAAGTTTGATTCTGATTGTGTATTGAATTTGTTGTTTCTGTGATTTGAGCACATTAGGGTTCATGTGTTTTGATGTTGGTGTGCAGAACACATAAAATGTGTTTACAATCAGCACATGTAAGAAATAAAACACAATGCATTCAAAGTTTATGCCTTTTCTCATAAAAAAAATATATTTACTGTGTTTGAATTGACGGCAAAATAAAGGACAACATACCTTCAAGTAGTAGACTAGAAGTTCGTTAAGTGAGGGGTCAGCATTAAGGTTAACGAGGAAAGCTCGGCCCTGTTCTACCTTGATACCAGATGTTTCCACTGATATTCCCATCTGTTCTAGGGCATTATGTCGTTGCTGAAAAAAAAATTTCTTTCATGTTAGAAAAAATGGCTCTATCGTTAATTGGATTTCCGGCAAAGAAAAATGTAGGATAATGTCAAAGGGAAATCAAAGCTCTGTTTCCTAATGAAGATTATAAATTCGGTCATCAAAGACTGGGTGAACTTTTTTACTGGTATATCAGGGATTACATTATTGTATAGCATTATTATATAGCATATTTTTAACCTAACCCTGCTTTAACCAATCAAATTTCTGCCCTCTTCAAATCTGGTATTTTGTGAGAGACTGAAGGGATTTGATTGGTTAAAACAGGTTATTTTAACAAATGTTTAAGAAGGTGTAGGCCTCCAAAAGAATAACAAAAACTTACAGTATGGATCATGTCAGTCTCTTTTAATTTTTCTTCCCAAGTCTTCGTCATTTCCTTCATCAAATGTTCTGATTCCTGCAGCCTGTCTTTGAGATCTGGCGCCTGCATGCTCTGAAATTAAAATACCAGATAAGTATAACACCCAATTCTTTCATAGAATGGCATCAGAGTTATACCTTTCAAAGACAAGAAATTTCCATTCTAAAATTAGATTTTTTGTGGTAACATAACGAACCTGTGCATCTCTGAGTTGATTGCGTAGCATCTCTAGTTCTTCACGTAAATCTCGTATGATTCTAGCGTTAGGGTCTTCATTAACGACAGCATGGTTGACAATTCTCTTGGCACGGTCAGCGTAACGTAACGTGGACAGGGTCTCTTCATAATTATCACCAGCTGGACTGATGGTCGCTATCATTACTGTTTTACTGTTACCACCAAGATTGTCCTGGAACAGATTAGCCAAATCTCGTGAGGATTGGAAATTTAGAAAAAGGGACAGGTTGAGGAATGGGGGGAAAGAGGGAATTGTGATCATGTGGGGGAAGTGCTTCACTGTTTTCACCAAGGTTGTCATGGATGAGGGGAAAAGCCTGTAGCAGAATAGTTAGAGAAAAGACACAGGGAAGATGGTACTGGCTGTTTTCCCCCCATATAAAGTCACCATATTGGAAAATTCACAGAAAAGGGCGGGAAATCATGAGAAAGTTTAGAGAAAGGGGGAAATGCTCAGAAAAAAGAAGGAAACATAAAGAGGTTTTAGATCCATAGTGGGGTAAGTGTTGCAGCTGATCTGCAACAAAACTCTTCACAAATGGATGAACATTAATGACCAAAAAAATGAGGAATGTATTGATCTAACCAAGAAAGGAAACAAAACTTGACTGTTAAATTATTTTTCTTAAGTTTCTTATGACAAGATCTTTAAACAACCAACACAAGAAAAAAAGAAATTATTGAAAGTTTTTTCGAAAAGCAAGGCTGTAATTTCCATCAACGTTAAAGTGCCTAACTGTCTATAGAAAGGTAAAATGACTGTTTAGGGAAAATGTTTGATGGGAAGATAAATAGAATAGTGGAAGAGAAAATGGACAGTTATCTGTTTAGTTTGAAAACAAATCACGATAAATTACTACACTCCTGACAACCCATTAACTCCAATCAATATATATCTCTACGCCAGCCGCTATAGTTCTCACACACCAATTTAGATGTTGGCGGTAGCAGAGCTGAATGGGAGGGTTCAATTTTCATGGTGGTAGCTTGCAGCTGTCTTAAACTGGCTGTTGCACAGTGTTATTCCGTGTTGTTGTGGCTAAAACAGCATGCTTACTCTTCAAGAGCTGATGAAAAGTGGCTGTAGGTGTTTGGATGGTGGCGTTAGCAGATTGAGGCTGTTTAGAGGACGGCTGTCTCAAGGGAATGGGAAGAATAAGCATGATGTTTTGTCCACAAGATAAATACCAAAAGGTTTGACCAATGACCAGCCGGTTGTTATCCATGTGATACATGGTTTTGGACAAGGACTTTGTGTTAAAAAAGACCCTTGAAAAAAGTGGTCCTTGTAAATCTTGGTTGTGTCTCTTTTAGTGTAAAGATCATTGCCAAGAAGCTAGCCCACAAAATATCAATTATGATGATTCTTTCTTTTACCAGAAAGAACACTACCAAAGGTCTGGTTCAAGAAACAGCTGCTAGAAAGCATCCTAAAAACCTAAATTGTTATCCTTGATAAAAATGGTTGTTCTTCATTCACTGAATAGACCATTACCAAGTTCTGGTCAAGGAACAGCTGGTAGAAAGAATGAGAGACAAAAGTGGAATCCTGAGATGTTTCTAACTTGTATTACGCAATAGAAAAATACAATAAGATTGCGTTTATAAGGAACACAGATATCAAAATGTCATTTACAGAATGAAGATATAATATCTAACTCTATATATCAAACAGAATAAATAATAGAAAAGGGAATGTCAAGAATAAATCTCATCTTCAGGTACACAATCCTCATCAGAATTGGATAGAAAAACCACCATTTTGTAAGGATTACAACTTAGGTTCATAAGGATCCTTTCTACCAGCCAGCTCTTGGCCAAACCTTTGGCATTGATCTTTCAGTATCAAATTACAGCTGGGTCAACTAGTAAAATGAGGATCCTGTGTACCAGCCAGCCCTTGGCCAAATCTCTTAGCACTGATCTGTCAGTACCCAATAACAACTTGTTCAACTGGTATAATGAGGATCCAGTTTACCAGGCCAAACTTTTGGCATTGATCTTTCAGTATCAAATTACAGCTGGGTCAATTGGAATGATGGGGATCCTGCTGGTCTTAGGACAAACCTCTTGGCATTGAGCTCTACCAGATCATCCATCCTCATTTTACAGCTGGATTGAATGCAACTGTGACTCATCAAATGAAATTTAACTATCCTAAAAAATCCAGACGGATTCCACCAACTCCAAAATAAACCTAATTCTAGACCAAACTTTTCCTTTAAATCTTATATTTTTATAAGATAACCTTATTTTTCTTCTTCCCCCAGTTCAAAGAAACTTCCAGAATATTTTAATAGAAAAGCAGAACATCTGAAGGGAAAATAATTGTCTCCATATAAAGCCTTTGTTTAAAGCTGTCAATTTTCTCCACAACTTTCTTTTCAATTCCAAATTGATGTCTCAAATAACACATGTGACTGAACTCAGACTGTTTTGGAGATTCAAATTTTCTTCATTTTTAAAGGAATGCCAAAATTTATGGCTTGAATTTTAAAGTATCTAAATTCGTTCCATAATTTTGTAATTAGTAGAAGATTTTTTGACCCAACTTCCATTTTTTAGGAGGTTTGATGTCTCTGTAATTTGTGACCACAACAGACGAACAACAGACGAACGACCAAGATTTATCATCATTGAAAAGCGCATTTCTGTCATTTTTAAACATCTATACATGAACTTAAGATAAGCTAATAAGAGTTACCTACCTTTAACAGCCATGTTAACACAGAATCTCTGTAGGGTACAAATTTATTTTTGTTTTTGCCGGCAGCTTGGTCTGCAAGACTTGAGATCACCAAACCAAGGGTTGTCAGGGACCTGAAATACAAATAAGAAGATCCATAAGGGCGCATCCTGGACAGCCAGATCCAAAGGGTAGCTCACAACTGGTTTATGACCATCTCCTGTTTCCAAAACATAAAAATTGGTAGAGACTTTGAGGCGCCATCTACTGATGAATTAAACTGGATTCCAAGACGTAGCAATTTCTATCTTGGAATATGGTACCAAAGTAGTCAGAGACTAAGCAAATGCTACTTCACTTGGACTATTTTTGGAATGTGACCTACCTACCAGATATTGGCATTTATTGGGTATCTTCCTGGCATCAAAGACAACTGATACTTACTTGTTGATGTTACTGCCCTCTTTCAGTCTATCACCTACAGCTCCTGTTTTCTGAGCTCGTTCACTTCCAGCTAAATCTACCAGACTCAATTTACTCACTTTCTCTCCTGATACCTGAAGATACAAAGACAACTTAATATAGGTGGAGCTGAACAAGAACACCACCTCAGAGACTGGTCAAAAATTACCCATTATTACCCAATCCTGATACCCGAATCAGAGCCCTCGACAGACAGACAGTAAATATTGTGGCTTATTGTTTACAGACTTTCCGTCAAGAGCTCTAATTGGCTGTATTCACTCAAAATGTCTGCATTTACAAACTTCCGTAATACAAGAAAGGTGACTATTGTAGTCAAGGTATAAGACATATGATACATTAGAATTATCTCGAATGTTTTCAAATTATCATCAATTATAACATTTTTCTGAAATTTCTTTGAAGTCAGTCAAACATGCTTGAATTGAAATATGATAATCAAATGTTAAACATCAACATAAGTTTGATTGATCATGACAAATTACATATTTTTTTTGTGTTTTTTCCAATTTCTAGGTCGCTTTGTTTTGATTGAAACAACATTATTGGATATCATCGAATAAACGCGAGGAAAATGTCAATTTTATTATATCTATTGTTTATTTTTGATCATTTTTGTAAGGAGTGACGTTTTTAAACCAATAAAATTGATTTCCATGACGACAAATTCAACACTGGGATTTGTACTAGAGGAAGTATTCGACCCATTTTATTTCAACACGGATCTAGATTTGTCTTTTTCATGACTTTTCTATGGTATGTTTTTCGCTGATCATCTAAAGTCAGACGAAATTATTTGTAACACATTGAAAAATGTGCTCTCTGTATTTAGAGATTAATTTAGCGTCTTCCTTTTAGCTTGAACTGACAAGTAAAGTCTGTCCATCAGCGTTCGTGCTTGGCATCCATTGACCAACACAATTATTTTGTAATACATTAAAGTATCTATCAAATCAAACACTCTTTATAAAAAGAGATTAATTTAGTGTATTCATTTAAGGAATTCTGGGAAATTCAGTGTTGAACTGACAAGTAAAGTCAGTCCATCAGTGTTCGTGCTTGGCATCCATTATTTTGTAATATATTAAAGTATCTATCAAATCAAACACTCTTTAAAAAAAGAGATTAATTTAGCGTCTTCATTTGAGGAATTCTGGGAAATTCAGAGTTGAACTGACATGTAAAGTCTGTCCATCAGCGTTTGTCCAAAGACGGACATAATTATTTTTTAACACATTCAAATATTTAGCCACTCAAACGCTCTTTAAAAAAAGAGATTAATTCAAAGTCTTCATCTGAGGATTTCTGGGAAATTCCATGTTTTAACAATGCATAATTATATATCATTCTTTTTATATTTTAATCGTTTCTAATTTTATAACTTAAGTAGTATAAAAAAATATCATTAATATCAGATTTAAAAAAAAAAGCCGAATTCATTAATGTTTTAACGATGTTATTTTCTGCTGCGTTGAATAATTAAATATCATTTTATTACATTCTTAATATGTCATAATTTATGCTGAACAAAATATACTGGTAATTAACATAAAGTGCTGATCATGGAATACAAAAACTGTCAACTTTAGTCATGAAATACACCAGAAATTTGACAGATTGAACAGTTAGGTGACAATGAATCCATTTGTTTTTATAGCTATGAACCAATACCCACAAACCCATACATTCTAAAATACGAGAACATATATACTTATACCTCCAAAATACAACCAGAAACTTAAAATAATAGAATTAATCATAACAATTGATATAATCACAATAATCAATGTAATCATTAATCAGTATAATCAAATTAATCACTGTAATCAATATAACCAATTGTAATCAATATAACCAATTGTAATCAATATAACCAATTGTAATCAATATAACCAAATGTAATCAATTCAGTCATAGTTATCAATATAATCACTGCAATCAATGTAATCAATATGATAACTGTTATCAATATAATAACTGTAATAACAGTAATCAATGTAATCAATATAATCACTGTGATCATTATAAACATTGCAATCAGTATAATCACTTCCATCAATTTTAGTGATTATATTGATTACAGTAATTATATCAATTACAGTGATTATATTGATTACAGTGATAATATTGATAACAGTGATTATATTGATTATGGTGATTATATTGATTACAACATTCACTAATCATTGCATCAATATAGGAAATCACTTCAAAGAAAGTAAAAAGCATGACTGAATAAATGAATGAACAAATGAATGAAAGAATAAATCGAATGAATGAATAATAGAAATGAATGAATAAAAAGAGACAAGGGATGTTGTGTGACAGTTTGACGGATGAGAGAAGGTAGCCAGAAGGTGATTTACATTATATATTCAACATCGTGGTCTCTGTCTCTCCCTTCCTTGAAATATACATCACATTCTTAATGATATATAGCCAGTATAGAGAACAGTCACCCCTGAATCAATTCTGTACCAAATACTCAATATTTCATTTTCAATTTGTGATAAAAAAAACAACCCTAGTACTAACGACCCAAATCGCAAAACAAAACCAAAAAATCCAAAACATTGGCAATGCATCGAACTTGAAAGAGGTATCAATTTCATTTTGAAAAAAACTTAAGTACTAATGATCCAAACTGCAAAATGAAACCCGCAATCCAAACAACACAACTTTTCATATGAGGAAGTATATCAATCATAAGCGAGTAAGTATTTCATAATGAGAAGTGGTATCAGGTGTCTAGAAGCCTAAATCTACCATGTAGAAAAACAAAACGTTGTTAGCAGCTAATGAACTTTTCATATGAGGAAGTATATCAATTACATATGAGTAAGTATTTCATAATGAAAAGTGGTATCAGGTGTCTAGAAGAGTAAGCATACCCTGCCTGGCACCACACACACCATTCCTGCTCAATATCACCCACAAAATAGGGGAGATAAAATCTAAGTTAAAATTTCGAGGATAAGGCCCTAGGGTTTTCACCTTAAAACACCTTCTTAAGCTCACCTGAAATGACCCTTACTGCCCTTAGGCTAGTTCTTACAAAATCAAACATGAAGATACAGTAATCTGATTGGTTGAACATCTCTTTTAATGTGAACAACTGTCCAATCAGGAGGCTTAAACCTTCATGAGTTATCAAGGTCCAAAACTTCACCTAAATTGACCCCTAATGCCCTGAATGCTGTATTACCTAACACAAGAGGTGTCTATTGTCACAGCTGATGATGATGATTATCATAACAATGTCATTATAAGTAACAAATTAACTGCCACATAAATACAAGGCATTAGGGGATAAACAGACACCATTATATTAACTGTGACACAATAAAAAGATCATATATATTTTTAAATAGTTTTGACACCTGACATAGGAGGAAGTAGGAGGCTTTACACCACAATAATTGACGCATGACACATTATCTTATTTTTTGGCATAAACTGATTGGATTTTAATAAATAATAATTTGGAAAGAAACAACTTCCTTGTCAAACTATTGTTGTTGGTTTAACTATACTCTTGGATGAATTTGAAGCTACCACCAGACCCTTGTTGACCCTGAGGACATATTCCACCATGTACCAGAGTACCTCTTAAATATCATTTACCCATAACCACATCTTCCCTTTCCAATTATTCTAAATTCAAGCCCTTTAATTCAAACACCCACTGGCCGAAAAAAAAAACACCAACTATATTCAGCTAATCCTCTCTTCCTAACCTATCAAAATCCAACCCCTTATTTTTAAAAACTTCAACTCCATAAAACCCTCACCATTTCAGAATCATCAGCACCATAAGATCCCATCGCACACGTCCCCTCTTCCCCAAAACATTTTTTTCTCACTTCCCGTACCTTACCAGAACAACACCCATCTACCCACATCACCCCCCACCCCACCTCCATCTCTCAAAAGTAAAGGCAGTATATTATACAAGAGAATGTAAGAAGACAATCCATCAATATAAACTGAATGACAGACACAGGTAATGAGTGACAGGTAAGGTGATCAATCATCCAGCTAGAGTGAGCAGCCAGCCAGCCAGCAAGCGAGACAGCCAGAAGGTGTGAAGCTATACCTTTCATAACCTATTGTCTTCATACCCTTAAATACCACTAGTCAGTTTCATCTTGAAAACTCAACATCAACACATCATGATCAATATACCAAGATATTAGGTAAACAAATATTGAACTCTTTTTTTATGAAGGTAAAAATCTTATATGTTTTTAAAAATGGAGGGCAAAAAAACGTATATTTTTTTAAAGATATCCTACATTCTTATTTTCGAGAGAGCAAAATTTTTATTGATTTTAAGAATAAATCTTGAAGAGAGCAAGAATTTAATTTTTTTTAAAACAAATTCAACGAATTCTTTTTTATTTTTCATCTGAATTCTTATTTTATTCTGTAGCAAATTGCATAAAATCAATTTTAATTCTAACAAAATTATGATATTTAAATGTTCCGTTAAAAAACAACCATAATTTACCAGTTTCAATTTTATTCCCATTTCAGAGTTAGTGTACAAACAAATTCTTCATCAGGATTTTAATCAACTTTTCATGATGTTTCCCACAAAGTGCCTTATGCTTGGACTAACTCTCTGTAGTGTTCATTCCATGACAATTTCGGATATTACTATGGAATCAACATTTGGAAAATCGGAACCCAGAAGTCTTGGACCAATTAGAGAAATAGGATCGAATTTTAAGAAACAGTTCTTCAAGCTTTGGAGTTCCAGTACAGATTCTAAGACTGTTAATGCAGACAACCCAAGCATTCCAGTGGACCTAACCAGAGCCACTTTTCGAGAAAAACGATCATCACCTACTGAAGGTAAGAATGACTCTTAAAAAATACTTTGAGTTTCTAAATCAAGGGGTCCTATCAGGTGTTCCTGTACGACTAGAATATATAATTGAGAGACTTGTTATTAAATAAGGCATACAGAAACAAGCTCAAAAATCCACAAGCCCACATAATCAATGAGATGGCCTTGCATGGATTAAATGCTTTAAGCCCACAAGGCAACAAAATGAAAGAGGTAGACATGAAATGAGTCCAAAAATACCACAAAACCAACGAAATTTCAATGAAAATTCTGTTATATTTCAGAACTAATGGGAGAAATGGGTGCAGGAGAGGCTTTGGGTCAACTGGAAGAGCCTCGTAAAGAGTTGACCTTTCTTGAGAAACTAGAATTGGTTAGGAATCTTCAGTTTAATATTTCTATCCCAGCTACCACACCTAGTAAGTTCTTGACATTTTATTTAAACACATCCCACAGATAATATAAAATGAGCTGGAAAATCAGACAATTCAAACTTTTGTAGACAACATTAAGAGGACTGCTTTTTTTCACAGTTTTAGCAATGTTTTTCAAAAGATTGACAATGTCCTTTGCGATCATAGTAGTAAAGGAAATTGTTTCATTTCAGGGCCACCATGGAGGATATTTACCAAACGACCAACAATTGTGAGAACCACAGAAACACCAATCAGAGCACCTCCAGAAGAGCCATTAGAAGCACCAGTTGAAACACCTTTCAGAGCACGAGCAAAAACACCAAGCAGAGCACCAGCTGAAGCACCAAACAGAGCACCAGCTGAAGCACCAAACAGAGCAAGAGCTGAAGCACCAAGCAGAGCACCAGCTGAAACATCACCAGAAGTACCAGCTGAAGCACCAAACAGAGCACCAGCTGAAGCACCAAGCAGAGCACCGGCTGAAACACCACCAGAAGTACCAGAGGAAGCGCCCATGCAAGTACCAGCTGAAGCATCACCAAAAGTGGCTAAAACTTTGATCAAACGTCAATCACCCCATGAAGAAAGGCAAGAAACTCCACCTGTTTGAA
>NW_008710867.1:169659-188025 GCF_000327385.1 Lottia gigantea | reverse complement strand
CGGGGACACGCCATGCTTATGCCATGGTCACAACTTGACAGCACTGCCACCTAATTACAGCATACCACCAGAAGCAGAGGAAATTGAGTATGAAGACGGCCTTACACCACCCCCAATGACTACAACCACTCCAGCTCCTGCCCAACTGACTCACTCACCATATTGGTATGAGGGACCACCTTACAACGGAATGCACTACTATCCCCAACAACAACCTGGTATCTACCCACAGAAACATCTTTCAAAAGATATTGGCATCTACCCATTGAGCACACCATCTCCAGCTAATAAACCGTATCACAACCACATGAGCCCTATTCCAGCCAATAAGCCACCAGTTTATCCATACCATCATCCTAATCAACAAGCCAATCAGGACCAGCTTTACAAACAGCCAATACCAAGTCAGCAACCACCAAAAACAAATCAATATTATCAACAGCCAATTAGAAATCAGAATCAAAAGCCTCAATATAATGGTAATCCTAACAGACAAACAGTTCAACAACCAGTCCGCCAACCAGTTCGACAGCCAGTTCAACAGCCAACCAGAAATCAAGCACCTGTTAATCGTCAACCACCAGTAAATCAACAACAACAGCCTGTAAGAACTAATCAAAACCCACAGTATGCAAGACCACCAACTCAAAATTCAAGACCAACCAATCAAAATAGGCAAAATATTCCTGTAACCAATCAAAAACCCCCAGTACAACCAAGAAATCAGCCACGACCACAAAACCCCCAGCAAACTCAACAGTATCCAAATCGAAACGTCAATCCATCTGTGCAGCAAAGAGGTCAAGCTGCGTTCCTGAATCAAGAAACCGTAGAGACCACTACCATAGCAGACGTCAGTAATGCACCAGAAGTTGTAGCAACAGCAGACACAGGACCTACATCCAATGAAGTGGCTGGAATAGTTGTGGGCACAATTCTTGGTATAATCGTCATCCTAGGACCACTGTTGTGTCTGGCAGTCAAGTACAAAAAATTTCTCAAACAGAAACGAAAGAGATTTTTTCCTCGGCCATTTTCTCAACGTAATGAAACTCGCGGAAGTCGTGATGCTATGGACTCCATGGTGTTTAGTGAATTGGGACAAGAAACACTTCCATTTGATTCCGACGGCCATCAATCTCCGACAGAGAATGATCAACTGATGACGCTTCGTGGACAAGCTCCTAGAAGAAATTCCCGTGTGGCCACCATCAGCGGCAACGAAGAATCCAACTTATACAACAACAACACTGGAAATACCAGCCTATCAGAGACCCCGACTCAACCTATGTCGTTAACGTCTTCCAAACGTTCTGATAGTTTAGAAATCTCACGATTGATGACCTTACGAGAAGGAAAAGATGACGAAATTTACAGCGATCCACCAGAGGAACCTATAGCTCCTGCCTTACCACCTCGAGGAAAATCACGAGGAAAAGGATTTCCCCACCATTTTACAGGATCGGTGCAAATGTTACATAAGTGAACAATTTAACCAGACAATATTTTTAGGCATAATAGGGAAAGGGAGAGATATAGAAAATTGAGTTAATTCTTTTCTTCAATGTGGAATTTCCTACAGATGGACAACTTCAGCCTAATGTGTTATGGAAATTTGACTAGTCGTGTCTATTCTTGTGTCAGCCTTTAGGACCAGATTAGATGGTAGTGTTTTATTTGGGACAATGGTATCAAAGTGGTTTTTGTGTTCATTTCTTCACAGGACAAAGGCCTGTTATTAGTATTTTCGAACAATTTTGTGGAAAACAGGTTATATTCTTAATATTTCTAACATATTTGAGACCCCAAAAATTTAATTATTTTAATAGATTTTAAATAATATATTAGATTAAAAATTAAGATAAATATTTTTTGAAATCGATATTTTTATAGATGAAATATCACGTATACTCGATGGAGTTGGTCAAATAAGATCTTTCAAAGACAACCAGTCCATTTTAATTTTAGGTTGTTTAAGTAGTTATCAACACAATGTAACTTTAGTCTGCAAGGTTTCTATTACTATTTATTCTACCTACTAATAAATTGGACTGCTCGTTTAGGTTTTAATTGGACCCCGATGTTCAAACTCATCTCTGAAGATCGCATAGCATGAAACTCTGAGTAACAACATGTTTTTAGGTTCTTTCAATATTTCTAGTTTCTTTTACTATTTATTCTAATCAAAAATAAATTGGATTGCTCAGTTAGATTTTGGTTTTAATCGGACCGGGAAGTACAGATATATCTCTGAAGATCGCATAGCATGAAACTCTGAGTAACAACATGTTTTTTTAGCTTCTCTTTTAATTATTTATGGTTTCTACCCAAAAATAAATTGGCCTGCTCAGTTAGATTTTGGTTTTAATCGGACCTGGAAGTACAGTAATATCTGTGTTTGACTTTACATATATATAAATCAAATATTATATATACTTGTTGATCAAAACAATAAATTCAGCTTTCAAAATTTGACAATCTGTACTTATATCATTGTTACCAAAAAAAGTCATTTTTAAAAATTTCCCTCTCCAATCTGACAGATTGTCAATATTATGATGGAGTGACTTCCTATCAACGATGATTTAGATAAACATGCCATTTTTTTTTGGCAATAATTTCGTGTCTCATTTTTCAAATTTGTTGTCGTGTGACATAATTTAGCAAAGACAGCTAAAAAAAAATCCAAAAAATCTGAATTTCTTTTTGTTTCTAAATGTATCTTTTTAATGAATTATTGTTTCTGGGTTATTTTTGAATGTTTCGTTTGCCATTCATGTATGATTAAGATAAAAAGATGACCGGTTCTTCAATTTAAGAATATGTGTAAATAATTTTGTAATTTATGTCTAGTATTAGTTAATAAAATAGGTGAAAAGTAAGTTTTTTTATTTTTTTACAAAGTAGATTCCTTGGGAAAAAACTGACATGCCATGCAGTTTGCAATGAGGAAAAATTTAGCCAGGACAGCAGCATTAGCCTACTCTTTGTTGATTTCCAACTGTTGAGAGATCTTAAAGTGCAAAGCCTGTAACTAATAAAGTATTATCTCAAACTATGCCAGGTATCAAATCCTAGACCTTTATGTTTTAGGTCATTGAAGGCCTATATTCAGACATGACTGGTATAAAAACAATCCCTGATATAAAATAAATATTGAGAGTGTGTTAAGTACAGAGTAAGAAAATTCAGGTGTCAATATGGTAACATTATGACCTTTCTGTCAACGCGTGACAACTCCAGGCGTGGACTTGTAAAGTAAATACCAACATTCAACTTTCTTCACAATATTTAAGTACATCTCTATAATCCTTCACAAATGTACAACTGTCAACTGTCTCATGTACTAATATTTTTTAACAAATATGAGTAATTTTTGTACAGTTTTATGGATGTACAGTACTGTAAATGCTTCATAAAGTATAAAATTTACAAACATGGGTAATTTTTGTACAGTTTTATGGAGTTACTTGGATGTACTGTTTGTCTAGGTAAGCTGGATAAATGTACATCTTTATAATCCTTCACAAATGTACAACTGTCTCATGTACTAATATTTTTTAACAAATATGGGTAATTTTTGTACAGTTTTATGGAATTATGGATGTACATTTTGTATAGGTAATGTATACAAAATTTATGTACATCATATACCAATATTTTTACAAACATGAGTAATTTTGGTACAGTTTTATGGAGATATATAGATGTACATTTTGTATAGGTAATGTATACAAAATTTATGTAAATCATATACCAACATTTTTACAAACATGGGTAATTTTGGTACAGTTTTATGGATTTACGTTTATGCACATTTTATCAAGTAAGATATAAACAAAGGTTTTGAACATGTTGAAAAAACTGTACATATCTTAATGTATTCTATGTAACAGGAAAACAAGGATTTGTATTCAGCCAACACAAAGCTAAACCAAACAATATTTCAAAAGAAATTATTATTCAAATAAATTCAGTTATTCATCATCAGTTGTCCCAAAATAAAAATATATATTTGAAGTATTTAATGACGTAGTTATCTCCTTTAGATATTATTAGTTTTCCAGTGAAATCATAAAACACTTAGTTTTAGTGGAATTGCAGGAACCACAGACGTCTGATTGAAATTTGGAATGGTGCTAATTGATGCTATCAGTGTCCCTGATACTCGAAAATCTGATAAGTCAAAAAGAAGGTGGTGAAAAGTAGAATAAATTCCATACAAGCAAGATAATTCCGTTAATCAAAATCTCATCCAAAGTGTTAGTTACATAGTAGTGAACTCCTCAAAAGAGTAGTACCATCAGGTGTTTTTAAAAAGAAATATTTTAAAATTCGACTAGGCCTATAAGTGTTATGGTAATATTTGTTGACTGCCTGCACCTCCCTGATTTAAAATTTAAATTAACCTTGGTTTTTGAATCAATTTTAAGAGAGAGGAGTGTTTTAGAGTAAATATTACACTACGCCTAAATAGTTCAACTGTTTACGAGACCCAGTTTCATTATCACCCTAAATAGTTAATGGTTTACATTGAGATTTTGACAACATATTTTTGAAGTTTTGCTAGAATATAATTGGAATTTCGTTGGTGATTTTTGGACAGGAATAAAATTCAATAGTTGTTGGATCATTAAAAGAGAGGTTTGGAGGTGAAAAATGTAAGTTAACACAACTTGAAAATTGTCTGTGTTCTTAAAGATTTTAACAAACATATTTTTTGGATATATGGAGAGAACTTAACTTTAAATTTTTTTTAATTCCAGTTGGAGAGTGATTAAAGGTAGTAAAATGTTAACCAGGAAGTGACATCATTATTATGGAGGACAGAACAGACGACAATAAATGGAATATCCTAAATCATGATGTCACGTCTGCTCAAATCATAACCTCCATCATTGTGGGCGCCATTTTGCTTTTACTAGTGATCTTAAACGTTCTCGTCTATGTGTCGTATCGTAGAGCAGTAAAATCGTATCAAGAAATAATGGACCGAAACAAAAACATGGCCGCCAATTTTCAGAGTAAGATGGGAAACTTTTTCCATAGAAAGGGACAAAGTTTGGATGATAGCAACATTAGTGGTACTTCTACAACATCGAGAGCTCGATCTTCTGAAGCAAGTTCGTTACCACGGAAACAGTCTCTGGACCATGAAATCATCACATCACCCATGACAACCGAAATTCAGGAACCAAAACATAAATCGATCCTTAAAAAACATCCTGAGCATGAGTCACCAGAATTGAAAAGTGTTCCAGAAAGGAAGCATTCCTCGCCACATTTATTTGGCTTCTTGCATCACAAAAATGACAATTCAAAACATGAAGCCAAAAGGAAACATGGAAAATGTTCGCCATCTTTGATCAAAGCGAACACAAAGAAAAATGGACAAAGACTATCTATGTCTGGTGAAAAAAGATCGCAGTCTATGGAAAATCTTTTCAGTGGTGATAAAGATTCGGAAAGAGTCCATCACTCAGGACCAGTGAAGCGCGTCTCACTTGTTGCTTCGGAAACCCAAATTGAGGACATTTCTCGAATAAATCAACATCATAGGCAATCCGATTCTACACCCATAGTTACCGAATTTAGACACATAGATATAAATGACAATTCCACCAATCAAAATGCAGTTAACAAAGACAATGAACCAATCAAATCCATTGTGCCATTCAATTCCGCCAGATTCAAGGAACCAGAAACAAGTGCAAAATATGTGTTATCTCATTATGATTTACACAGCAGACGTGACAAGGGGGATAACTCTGGTGTTCTTCCAACCAAAGTGGTTGTCTCAGATCTCAAACACATTGAATTAAAGGACGACGAATCTTCAGCTAATTTCGTAAAAGTGAGTAAAATCCCCACGTCAATCTCAAACACACGATCTCAATACCCAGCAGACAATTTCCATGTCAAGGGACATAACTCCAATTTACCAGTAACAATTAGCGATTTTAAGCATAAAGAACTTGATAGCCATAATCAAAATAAAATCAAAGGAAATGGACATTTTCAAACCAAGGGTCATAACTCTAAATCGCCAGCTACAATTAGCCATTTTCAACATGTTCATCCAGACGGAACTACTAAAATACAAGTCAAGGGAAAGAACTCCAGAACAAACAGCCCAGTTCATGTCCAAGTAACAGACATTGAACATATCGAAATTGAAGAAAAAATCGCGCAAACAAGGGGCAATAACTCAGAGACAATTTATGCAGTGACTTGTTCGAACTCCACAACCGAAATCCATGAAGAGCAATTCAAGGAAGACGACTACCAAATCGAAACAAATGTCAGTACGGATACAATTGGTAGTCTGGAAGCAGCCATGATGGCAGGGAAAGCAGACGACCATTATGGAGAAATAGAAATTGTGGATAATTCTTCAATTTCGAGATTGAGACGCCCCAAATCAATTCATGCGGAGTTCGAGTTTCAGAATTTAGCCTTTGAAAAAACTGTGACAGAAACAGAAGTTGAAACTGATTTAGGGACATTTTATGTGAGTGACGTAGAATTATAATTATCCAGTCCCAAATTGACAAACATAGAGAAGAAATCAGCTTAGCCGCGATATGCTAAAAATAGAACCCATGTATGACTTGAGTAGGACAATTGGTAGGACAAACCACTCTTACAAACTGTTAAAGTTGTGCATCATGTGATACACAAACCACCTGTATGACATCATGGCCGATCTCTCCTATTGACTTAGTACATGAGATAATTATTATGGATAGATACTTCTAGAATATCTATTTTCTTAAATAAATATCTATCCATATTAACTGTCTTATTTATCAATTACTTGTGCTTCTAATATACCGTTGAAGAATTACTTATATAAGTGTATCTCCCAAAGTTTATTTCATCTATTAGTACAGTCTTTCAATATTATTAAAACATTGGAAAATGGTTCGATCTTTTCAAAAGCTTTTTATACTCATCTTGCAAGCTTTCTATTGTAAAATTATCAGGCAATATGTATATCAATTGCTTAAAAGATATATACTTTTTCTATGACAATGGTGTTTATTCTGTCCATCCCATTTTGTTGTTCATGTAGCATCTTTAACCCCCCCTTCCCAAGGCACACCAACTCCTACCCCTTGTTCCAGCCCCTCCCTAACAATTCTAACAACTCACCCCAGAAGCCAGGTCTGTGAGGGTCTGTGTAAGGACTATGTTGAAGACAGCGTGTGACCGACTGCTCTCATTGTTCATGTTGGTAGCAGCCACAGTTCTGGATTTATTTCCTTCGTTCATAAGGTTATTTATATCCTGAAAGAGAAGATACCCACATTAAAATCTCATATTCCCGCCAAAATTAGTAAAATTCCCGCCAAAAGCTCATATTTTCCACCAAACAGATTAAATACATGACTTTGCAGATGTAGAAAATCAGATTCTTCTTAAAGAAATTGCTATTTCTGAAGTAAACATGATTTTGTGTGCATTTGGAGATTTTAACCATTTAGAGTTATCTCCCTCTAATAGCTTTTCCACTTGAAGAGTAGAGAAAATTA
Source organism: Lottia gigantea (assembly GCF_000327385.1). Classification (NCBI taxonomy): domain Eukaryota; kingdom Metazoa; phylum Mollusca; class Gastropoda; family Lottiidae; genus Lottia; species Lottia gigantea. The sequence continues at coordinate 180,490 of NW_008710867.1, read as the reverse complement.
ACTTAAAACCAGACATTGTGTTGTCTACATGAGAACTGAAGAAATGGGTGCAAATAGATTTGAGAATAAAGGACAGGGGTTTTCTTTCCATAATGGTCCCAAATTTGCATGACCATGACAAGTGTCTGTAAAATGCAAAGGATCACAAAAAGAGCGGCATTTCATTGGTTCTTGCAAAGGATTTAAGGAGGAATACAGACTGCAGATTCTTTAACATGCTCCTGTGCAGTGATTTTACTTAATGATCATTGATCTTTGATTCTTCACCAGCCCCTGGTTGAACCCCTGGTTAAATCAATCCTTACCTCAAATGAAGAGACAGCCAGCATTGATAAACCATCAACATAAGGACCTAATATACTGTGTTCGCGCACTTTTAAATTCTGTTTATTTCTACAAAATAGATAGTCAAGGTATAAGTACAAAATGCTGTGTTATAAGCTGAGCAAATTAAAGGTCCCTTGACAGTTGAAAATGGCAGTTTGGAGCAGCTTTGGACAAAATAAGTATATATACTGGTAGCAAAATACTTCTGTTCCTTTTAGACCACAAATCCAAATAAAGTTACATACCCTTTGAGATCAAGTAAATCATGGACTTTCTCGTTATAAATTTCCATATAGGAGACTTCAACTTTATACACCAAGTCTTCTTTAGTGCTGGTCTTAATTTTTTCAAACATTGTATCACATAGTCGAGGGATTATACCTTTCTGTTCGTGGGTACCCATCATGGAGTACGATTTTCCAGATCCTGAAATAGAATTACAGAAAAATACATAAGACTATGAAGGAATCTGTACCTCAGAGAAGCTATGTTTAACTGTTGTGCTCTTTGAGGCTCTCCTTGCTGACATTCCTAGGTATGGAGTGGTACAAGGTGCTCTGAAAGGACAATTTGACAGATAAGCATTGACAGCAATTAGGCAAAGATTTTTTGCAGAGAATTTCTCAATGTCTCCATCAAATGAAAAATCATAAAGAAAATAAACTTGTGTTTACCTGTCTGTCCATAAGCAAAAATGCAGCCATTATATCCTTCATATGCCCTTTCTAAAATCTCCACCCCCAGGGCCTCAAATACTGCTTCTTGTCCCTGAAATCGTGGGTCACCTTCCAGCATTGACCAGAAACAATGATCAAATGCAAAAGTCTGAAAAATAAACAGGTTGGACGGATCCTTAGTTAGAATGGATGGACAGATAAATTGGATCCTTAAATAAGATGGATCCTTAGATTTGATGGAATGAATAGATAAATTGGATCCTTAGATTTGATGGATAGTTTAGGTGGGGTGGATTGTTAGAATGGATTGGATCATTTGATGGGATGGACAGATAGATTGGATCATTAAATAAGATGGATTATTTGATGGGATGGATGGATAGGTTTGATCCTTGGATTGGATGGATAGTTTAGGTGGGATGGATAGTTAGATGGGATGAATAGTTAGAAAGGATAGAAAGTAAGATGGATTGGATCCTTTTATGGGATGGATATATGGATTAGATCCTTAGGTTGGATATATAGACAGATTGCATCCTTAAATTGAATAGATAGTTATACTGGATAGATAGATTGGATGGATGGTGCCACTGAGTTTTCGAAAAAAAAAACAATTTCACAGGAACAAATTAGATTTGAATTTTTTTTTTTGTTTTCAATGAGTTTAAAATCGCCCAGTAAAAACATTTCAGAGATAAGTAGCCTTCAGTTTGTTTTAAGAGCTCAAATTATTTAAAATGAGCCTCCAGGGAAAAAGTTTAAATGTATTTTGAAAATTGGAATCGATAAAAAACAAATGAAATTCAACGCAAGAAATAGAAGCCGACATTCAAAATAACCTAAATTTGATCAAATCTGACACGAGTTATTCCGCAGAGAATGATAAAAACTTTATCAAATTAAACCAATCAGAATGAACCTTTAATCAGATTCCACCAATCAGACGGGGTTTCTTATCATATCAACAACCAATCAAATAATAGCTAACATAATAACAAAAATCTTATCAGATAATTCAATAACATTCCATCATTCTGAAGCCTTGAAAATAGAAAATAAGTGATGTTTTCAGAATTGACTTCTGAAAATTTTCAAAGACAGATTCAGAAGGGTTGGATAGTTAGATGGATGGACAGTTAGACAGGATGGATAGATTGTTGGATAGAGGGATGGATAGATTGCTGGATAGAGGGATGGATAGATTGTTGGATAGAGGGATGGATAGTTTAGATTGGATAAATGGTTAAGTGGGATGGATTCTTGGATTGGATGCATGGATAGTTAGATGGATCATTCGATTGAATGGAAAGTTAGAGAATAGATGAACAGTTAGACGGATGGATAGTGGAAATAGTTGTATTTTGAAAATTGGAATCAATTGGAGTTGGGACAGACATACGTCTAAATCAAAGTCAATCTCCAAAAAAGAAAACCATCCACTTCTTTGCTCATTTATGTTAAGCCCAATTTTGTAAAGTTCAACCCCATTTCCAATATCATGTCCTGATAAAGATCGTGCTTCCAAAAACGCATTTCACAAGCTCTAGTCAATTAAATACCGTCAATAAAATGCAATAACACGCTATGTTAAGAGACAAATGACACGATAAATCACACCTATAATTGTGTCATGATTATCCAGGCCTGTTTTTCATCACACTGTATCAAATTGTTAGTTTTCACATTTCAGGGCGTTCAATAACACAAACTTACAGAGTCGTGTTTTTAACCATAGGAATATGATATTGAATTAAAGGAGAGATTTTTTATTTTATTTTTTTACTACCAGTACCATCAAATCATCAGTATGCATGAATGCTCAAGATAGGTAGGGAAGTCAAAGTTTGATGCCCTTTAAGTCATTGTTATTCCAGTGGATTCACCTGTAGATTGGTACAGAAGTGACGGCACCAAAAGGGTACAGAGAAATGGTTTGTACCGCCACTATATTACAAGTTTTTCCTCAAACATGTCAGAATGCACCAAAATCCGTTTTATTTTTTCTCAATTTTTGGGAGAGTACCCTCCAAAATGTTCTATGGAGAGCTTGCAACTATGGCACTTCTGTAGAGCTGAATCTCAACCTAAACAGTTGTCCCACCATTAAGTCAGTCAGAAGTAAATAGGAATGAATTTCATCAGAAGATTATATGACTTTCAGAGGATATTGAAGAACTTGGCATTAATACTGAATGAAGTTTCATTTACCTTTGATGCTTTTCTTCCATCGTGTCTGCAAGTAGAAAAAAATATTCCATTAAGCATGATATAAAAAAAACAGCAAAAATATATCAACAACAAACAGCATATTATAGAAACATTATTTTTGATGTTATAAAAACATTATTTTTGATGTTATAAAAACATTATTTTTGATGTTATAAAACATTATTTTTGATGTTATAAAACATTATTTTTGATGTTATAAAAACATTATTTTTGATGTTATAAAAACATTATTTTTGATGTTATAAAACATTATTTTTGATGTTATAAAAACATTATTTTTGATGTTATAAAAACATTATTTTTGATGTTATAAAAACATTATTTTTGATGTTTGTTATTTACATACAATTTCAGTAATTGGAGAGTTCACTTTTCTTAACAGCAGACATTTGTGAGTGGTTGTGTTGAACATAGCAATTGTGTAAATTGATGCTATCAATGATACAAATAAAAAGTTTCGAAAACCTCTTTACAATCCCTTTAATTCAGTTAACTTTTTTCCAAATACATTTCTGTTATTACTCTTTTTCTACCACTAAATCAAAAGCAGAAATGATCAGAATAAAAGAAGAATTTTGGGAAAAAAGTTTGATAAATGTTAAGAAAAAGACTTTTAGTTGATTTGAGTTGAAAAATACGAAATTGATAGATCAGTCTTCATATGATTTATCATGGTTGTCACGGCGATACGATGACATCTGACCTCTAGTTGTCATAGTGATTGAAAACTACTTGACCTTGTGGAAAGTGATTATTTGCTGTTGCGACCTTCACCCCTAATAATCATTCATCAACCATTATTAAACAATCAGTCAAAATGGCCGCCGAGACTGTTGGCCAAATTTAGTAAGCTTATGTATCTAATTTGACGTCTTTGTATTTGAGTAATTTTTAAATTCTTGGTCTCTATTTGTAGTCTACAGAAATAAGCTTAAGATTTTTAACTCATTGGCTTTGAGGAGACATAATGAAAAGAAATGTTTTAGATCCAACTGTGTCCCTTATCAATTAACAAAAATGACAAAATTATTGTTGTTTTTAATATTACTAAAACAGATTTTACTTGGCACTTTAGATACAATGAAGATGCAATCACACGTAACAACGTGGCAAGACTAAATTATTCAAAACAGAGAACAAATCAAGATTAAAATCTACTTTTTCATTGGCTGGATATAAATAGCTAACCAATGAATGATGAGTTAACAGATTACAGTCAATAAAATAAAACCATTAGACCTGAGCTAAAACAAATCATTTTCAAATTAAAACTCCATCTTCGCTAGCATGTTCAATAATGGATACTCCCTAGAGAGCTGTCACAATAATTTCCCCCTCAGACTAATCGCGTCGCCATTCATTTGACATGTCACACACAATTATTTCCTGCCTTCTCATTGGTTGAAAATTAAATTCTGTCACACTCAATTATTTCCAGTGTTTTCATTGGTTAAAAATCAATGTTTGTCACACTCAATCAATTCCAGTTTTATGATTGGTCGAAACTTAAATGGTGTCCCACGAATCTGCGTGTTTTGTTGATTAAAGGACAAGATAAATTGTCAGAGTTGGTTTCCGTAGTGATCAGTGTATTATGCGATGGATTAATGGAGGTTGTAGCGTGTAGACACAAGATTTTTACTTAAGTAACAAAGAATTACAGCAAAATCCCTAATTTGTTCACAAAGTTTTCAGAAGGAAAAGAAAAGAGATCTTGATGATTCAAGTATGTTTAATAAGATACAAGTTTAAATGACATCATCAAATACCGCCCTTAACAAACTAGACTACAGCCTTCCGCAAAGATACAAGGAAATAAAATAATATACATACTGCAGGACATAATGAAGAAGATAATGATTAAATGATGTCACAAAATAAAACTCTTAACAAATTGGACTACAGCCTTCCTCAAAACGACATGATAAACATGTAACAAGCTTAAATGACATCACAAAATAGATCTCTAAACCAACTGAGCTACAACCCTCCCAAATCCTTAAGGATATAATATACAAACTCTAGAATAAAGAAAATACATGCTTAAATAGTAAAACATAATCTACTTAAATACTACTTGATCAGTAACAATGCTAGAATTCTGAAGCTAACGGCAAGTTCTCTGTATTTAGGTTCTCAATGTACTGGTACGTGAGATATTCCTGAAAGTATTGGCTTCCAGGAATTTCTCTCTTTTGTTCCGAGCACACTGAACCTCTTTATATTGGATAAAACATGAAGAATGGTTCCTTAATTAGCTCTTAAAACTTCAAGTGTATTGTGACCAAAGCAGGTTATAAATTGACAACAAAATTCACCCCTTAATTTACAAATGAGCTCTTCTGATTATACATATATAGTTTCATATTGATTTAAAGTATGCATGTGTGGAAGAGTTCAATATAAAGCAAGGGGTGCCAAATTGTTGAATATACAGCCATTAACACCCTATGATTGTGGCATAACAAAATTTGCATTTTTGGTTAAACCGTTGGTTAGAAATTTATATGAACCATGAGGTTTCGTCACTTATCAAAATCTGTATTTCAAGCAAGACAAATGACAAAGAACACAAAAAATTCCACAAGTTCAGTTTCTAAGTCTTCATTTTAACGAGAAAAGTTAAAAGGAACCTTTAAGTAAAAAGAACTGAAGTGTTGCTTGTCAATCTATTCTCCTGAACCATTCCATCTCAAGACGGGAAAATATCTTAAAATTCTTTAAAGCTCTGAAATTTCAATTGAATTTTGTCTGGCAACGAAAACGAATTACTGGCACGTAAAAAATGCATCCCCCCTCATCATCGATTTGACGCCAAACAATTCCTCAATGTCAAAAAGTGCAAATTTGCCAATCGTTGTTGTCTACGCCAGCAGATCAATTTATCGAAGAACGTGAATATCATAGATTCTAGCCCACGAACGAATCCATCAAAAAAAACGAGAAATCTTGAACTCAATCGAATCTTCAGCTTATTGAGGTAATTAAAGACTCCATTGGGAGGAAAACATTAGCTGGCGTTTTTTTAAACTATTTTTAGAATTTAATCAATAATTATCTTATTGATTGGTTCATTGCAGAAAACTAGTCCCGCAGTGAATAATAAAGACTCGCAGTAAATAGCAGACAGTAATAATGTTAGATAAAAAAGAGAACAGAAAATAACACTAGAAACATCAAAAGGAAACAACATGTTTTGAAATCAAAAGAAACGACATGTTTTGAAATCAAAAGAAAAATGTTTTGAAATCAAGAGAAACAACATGTTTTGAAATCAAAAGAAACATGTTTTGAAATCAAAGGAAACAACATGTTTTAAATCAAAAGAAACAACATGTTTTGAAATCAAAAGAAACATGTTTTGAAATCAAGAGAAACAACAAGGAACAACATGTTTTCAAATCAAAAGAAACAATATGTTTTGAAATCAAGAGAAACAACATGTTTCAAATGAAAAGAAACAACATGTTTTTAAATCAAAAGAAACAACATGTTTCAAATCAAAAGAAATAACATTACTAAATCAAAAGAAACAACATGTTTTTAAATCAAAAGAAACAACATGTTTCAAATCAAAAGAAATAACATTATTAAATCAAAAGAAACGACATGTTTTAAATCAAAAGAAACAACATGTTTTTAAATCAAAAGAAACAACATGTTTCAAATCAAAAGAAATAGCATTACTAAATCAAAACAAACAACATGTTTTTAAATCAAAAGAAACAACATGTTTCAAATCAAAAGAAATAACATTATTAAATCAAAAGAAACAACATGTTTTAAATCAGAAGAATTTTAGTTTATGGATTGGCTGGCCTAAGAAATCTTTGAAACAATTCCCCTGAAACTCGATAATTTCACAGTATTTTCAAAACAAGACGATCTACAGGGAATGGACGCCAGCAGAAATCAAATGTGACATCAGAGATGTAAAAGAACGGCAATAGATCTAAAGCACTCACGTAAAAATACAATTTATTTTAATTCACTATGGACTGACATGGAGCTAATCTACCAGACTTCACCGTGAATAAAACAACTAACTAGTATTAAAACATATTACAGCTATCTCCAATACAGCCAACTAGCCAGTATCGTCTGACTGGTGGACATAAAATGTCAGAAGCTTATCCCAAAAACAGGTCCATAACATTTTTGTTTTGTTATACACCAAAGCAGCCTACCAAACCAACTCAATATGTCATAAAATTGCTTGTCTCAACTAAAAGCCAGCAGTCGGAAAAAAAAAAGGCAGGCAATGCCATGAAGTGAGCAATGAAGCAAATTTTATCTGGATAGCTTCATTAATCAGACTATCAAATTTTTGTGAGCAAAGAGAAGTCATCAACCAAAACTCTATGGAGAAAGATTTGTGCTTGGTGTCTTTCCTACGTGTACGTGTCTTTGTGGTACAGCTGTAGCCAATGGGGCTCGTTCTCTAATACCATCAGAACGCCTAAACTCTTTCCCATCTCCCACCAACACTAATACAACAAAAGAAACAAAATTCTTCGGTTATAATATAACAATTATAAACTAGTGAAAAACAATTTAATTTCATTACTACTTCAGTTATCTTATACATCATCTTCTAATTTTCATAATAACTCTGGCATATTGCCCAGTAGAACTGTTAGAATATAATACATAATTACTAGTTTAAACATTATAAACTGATAGTGCATTCAGACCTTCAGATTCTTTAAGCCTGTGTTCAGACCACTTAAGTTAAGGCAGCTTAACTATCGATCGTTCTATAAGCCTGCGTTCAGGCCAGTAAAGTTAAGGCCTTAACTATTAACCGTACTTTAAGCCTGTGTTCAAACCACTAAAGTTAAGACAGTTTAACTAAATTAACCCTTCTTTAAGCCTGTGTTCAAACCACTAAAGTTAAGACAGTTTAACTAAATTAACCCTTCTTTAAGCCTGTGTTCAAACCACTAAAGTTAAGACAGTTTAACTATTAACCCTTCTTTAAGCCTGTGTTCAAACCACTAAAGTTAAGACAGTTTAACTAAATTAACCCTTCTTTAAGCCTGTGTTCAAACCACTAAAGTTAAGACAGTTTAACTATTAACCCTTCTTTAAGCCTGTGTTCAAACCACTAAAGTTAAGACAGTTTAACTAAATTAACCCTTCTTTAAGCCTGAGTTTAAACCACTAAAGTTGAGGTGGCGCAATTATCAACCATTCTTCGAGCTTGGTTTTTTTAATTGTCTGAACGGGACAGGTTAAACTTAAGCTGCCTTAACTTTCACCTACTTCAGAGATGACATAAAACCTGACTTGAATTATCTAATAACTTTAGTAATCTTTTTCACACAAAAAAAAGACATAATAGAAAAACAAATTTTGTCCAATTTCATTCTGTATATGGTTCCTTTAACGTACATAAATCAATAGTGTTTTTTAGAGTCTTTCACAAGCCATTCATTACAGAAAAATAAATAGAAGATTGATAAAAAGAGCAAACAGCCAAATGATTTCTCGAAATGAAATGTCAACATTAGCTAATCTAAATCATCACTACATGCTTCACTGTTTTTAAAACATGGAGAATATGAAATGTCCTTTTATGTAAATATGAATCTATTTGGGTTAATACGGTCTGTTCTGTTCTTTATTTGGGTTTTACATTTTACTGTTCTGTTCATTATTTGGGTTAATACAGTGGGTTTTATATTCTGATGTTCTGTTATTTATTTGGGTTAATAAAATGGGTTTTATGTTGTATTTTTTTTGTTCTTTATTTGGGTGAATACAGTGGGTTTTATATTCTGATGTTCTGGTCTTTATTTGGGTTAATACGGTGGGTTTTACATTTGACTGTTCTGTTCATTATTTTGGTGAATGCAGTGGGTTTTATATTCTGATGTTCTGGTCTTTATTTGGGTTAATACGGTGGGTTTTACATCCGAATGTTCTGTTTTTATGGGCTGATGAAATAGAGATCCTACTATTTTGCTTGCACGAAAATAAAAAAAGAAAATGCCTAAAATAGGGCTACATTTGATATCAGTTTTATGTTATAACGCTGAATTTTAATCATAATAAAATTCGAATATCATCGATCACATTTCCAAAGTTGAAATCCTCAAGGGAAGAGAGAGGATGGTGAATAATTCATGTATTATGCCTCATTAACTCTTGCACACGCCATGTATCTAAATTAATTGATTGCAAATAGTTGACAAATTGATCGGGGGGAGATGTATGACAAGTCTCTCTAGGCAAATGACTAATTGCATGTAAAAAAGAATGAATAAATGACTAAAAAATTGAATACAGAAAATTAAATGAATAAAGTTCGATTCAAACCATTTTGATTAATTAATGAATCGAATAAATTTTCTAATTAAAACATTCCTTATTGATGTTGAATGAATGAATGAATGAATGAATGAATTTCTATTCATTTAATTAATTCATGAATTGAAAGAATTTATTACGGAAAACATTTCTTTTCCTTTTCCTGTTGAGATATCTGAATGAATGAATGAAAGTATAACATGACATGTGCAGGTATTTCATGAATTTTTCATTTGTTTTCAAACCAAATAAAGTTGAAGCCCTCAAATGAAAATTTAACTAGATGAAAATTTGAAATTTAACAAGAAGAAAATTTAACCAGATGAAAAGAGAATGAATGAATGAAAGTCTGAAAATCTTTCAGACAATTCCAGTGAATGGAATGGTTACAGAATCAATAATAAGAGAAGAAGTCATTCAGTGGAACTTGCCATCATGAATTCACTAGAATATGGTAAAAATAACAGTAGGAACTGGCGCTAAGAATTCAGAAATTATCAGACAATAGACACAAGTCTGGTTGATGTATGGAAGAAAATAAATGAAATGAAATGAAATGAGTGGAGTTTTACATCCTACTTTTCTGCACTATTGGCCAATAATGTCATGCAGTGAGTAATGAGGGATATTTTGCCAGGACAACAGCATTAGCCTACTCTTTTACGATTTCCAACTGTTGAGGGATCTTTAACATATATACAGCCAGTCCGAACGACTAGACACTTATTCCATGGGGAAACAGGCTTAAAATATCTGAAGATATTATCTCACCATAAGCCTGAATTTAACCCTGGAACCTTAGGTTAGCAAGGTATCGTTTATCTCACTGAATCATCCAAGACTGTGTGGAAAATCCCCATAAAATACATCCTAGTTTTTCTGACTCTACACAAGCCAACAATGATCAAAATATCTATCAGCGGCTAGAATAGAGACAGAATTTTTGGACTACTCGGCTCCTTGACTGTGTGGAAAATCCCCATATAACAGGGCCTAGTTTTTCTGACTCAACACCAGCCAACAACGATCAAAATATCTATCAGAGGCTGGAATAGAGACAGATGTTTTGGACTACACGTCTCCCTGATGTAACGAAGAAGAAAGAATTTAATGAGGTTGGATGGAGAAGGAGACGTAATTAATATGAAGCCTGTCATGTTTTCTGATCGACTAGGTTTGATGGACTGACGGCAGTAAGATCTGGTAGAATCTTATCATAGGAATAATCAAAGACCTAATTCACTGGCAATACGATGGAGCCTTTTACAGCCATTATCAAAGAGAAA
>NW_008710867.1:88258-169026 GCF_000327385.1 Lottia gigantea | reverse complement strand
AGTATATCAATCCTTTTCCCATACAAATAGCTGATTGTTTGTTAGATCTCATCAACCCAGAACTTTGTGAGTCTTGACATCATCTGTGGACAGAATAATTATACCAGCAAAGCCTGTCCTAATCCTTTTCCGTGCTAAATCCCTTCTGCTAATCCCCTAGGCGGATTATAATCTTGTTTGATCCGTAATGTAAATAGAATGTCAAAGAACATTTAATATACAGCAAGGATCTGACATGAAAGCCGACATTTTTCCGTGGGGGAAATGTCAGGGAAGGACAGGAAATGGACTGAAGTTAATAGATGAAAAGATATCAAAACTTTTGTGTTTTTCATCAGGAAAAAGTTTTCTTGATGGAAACTCTTAATTTCTGTGACTAAAAGATGCCAGAAAATGACAATGATTCATTTCTGCCATCTTCAGAAATGGCCTTTTTTTTTTTCCTTAACAGAACAAGTTGTAAATGTCAAGATCTGAAAAAATGCTCAAAGTGTCTTTTATTCATGAAATATGTTAGAATTGTACAAATCAGTGAGAACAGTATTTCCAGCTGACCTAGCCTGTAAATGGGTACAGATAATCTGTGAAAGATCAAGGACCAGCTGGTAGGATTCCAGTCAACCCAGCTGTAAATGGGTACGGATAATCCGAGAAAGATCAATGCCCAGCTGGTAGAGAGGATCCTCATTATTCCAGTCAACCCAGCTGTAAATGGGTACAGATAATCCGAGAAAGATCAATGCCCAGCTGGTAGAAAAGATCCTCATTATTCCAGTCAACCCAGCGGTAAATGGGTACAGATAATCTTGGAAAGATCAATGCCCAGAAGTTTGGTCAAGGACCAGCTGGTAGACCGGATCCTTTTATTCCAGTCAACCCAAATGTAAATGGGTACAGATAATCAGGGAGAGATCAATGCCAAGAAGTTTTTGGAGGGGTCCGCCAGGCCTACTAAACAACTTTTACTCTTGATTTTGTCATTCTTTGGACGAGATTTTGATGAACAGAATTGTCCTTCTTGTATGGATTATTTTTTATCAGAACATCATCAAAGTTTTTGCGTTTATAGTTACTCATATCAGTACTTCCACTCCATTTTTCGAAGGTTATGGCATCAAATCATAAATAATATTTTGCTTTCCGTTTTTTCGTGTATTAATGATGAAATTTATGCCACGTTACACCAGGAATTGAATTAGTATCATGCTATATACTGATATAAATATTCTGTGATAAAAAAAACAAACCTTGGAATGATTAATGACTAGTTTTAGTACCTCAATATTGATCTCAATTTCTCTTAAAGTCAATGTTCTAACATGTCAGATCGGATGGAGTTTTACACCCTTCTACTAATCAATTGAAATAGATTAATATTAATATTTTTCTGCATGATATTGGAAAATGAAATGACTTTTTTGCAGCTTCATTGGGCTAATTTAAGAGAGTTTACAAAAAAAACCCAGAAAATATACAAAACAAAGAAGAAAAATATACAAAGAAAGAAAATATACAAGAAAGAAACTATGTATACAAGGAAGAAAATATACAAAGAAGAAATATATACAAGAAAGAAAATATACAAGCAGGAAAAAAATATACAAAGAAGAAATATATACAAGAAAAAAAAATATACACGAAAGAAAAATATACAAAGAATATACAAGAAAGAAAAATATACAAGGAAGAAAAAATAGAAAAGAAAATGTACAAGGAAGAAAAATACAGAAAGAATATACAAAAAAAAGAAATAGCAAGGAGAAAAATATAGAAAGAAGAAAAATACAAGTAGAAAAGTAATTCTTGATTTTGTCATTGAGATTTTGATTAACGGAAATATCTTGCTGGTATGGATTTTTAATACAAAGAAGGAAAAAAGAGAAGAGACATTCACAGTGGCATCAGGTGTTCCAGAAACTTGACAAGAGTCCAGAAAGGAAGAAAAACATGCTCATAGAAGTCGCAGGACTAAATAAAGATACATTAGTGCCAATCGATATTTTCTTCCAACATGCTAACTCGAGTAGAAAATTATTTCCGACCCAATGATATCCTCGCAATCAATACAACACTTTTACTATCTTCTCTTCTAGAGAGTTCTTATTTCTCCTTTTATTTCTTTGAACTAAGTCAACTCTGCAGTGCAATCTTCAATTTACATTTGAGTTTAAATTGCCTTGCTACAACTGACAGCTCGACTCTTCTAATTTGTCGAGTTTTTATCTGAAATTTCACAGAAATTTGGAATTTTATTGAGAAGTTTTTTCACAATTTCTCAAAGATTTTTTAACATTCAAATTAGAAAATTTCCAATCATAGCCACAGATTGGTCCAATTCAATACCACTTCTCATTTGTCAAATTTTACAATTTCTTCAGCATTTTTTTGTATCATTATGAAATATAAATGATTCTAATCAAATCTGAGGTTTGTCACATTCAAAATCATCTTCCATTTTTTTCTCACTCGTTTGAATTAGAAAATTTTATTTCCAAGATGGGTTCCCTTAATTTAAAACATAACGTAACCCCATCTTTAAAATTAGAGAAATTTTACTTTATATATAACAATTTGGTAATAATTTTAACAGTTGAAAAATATTCAGAGAGAAGTTTATGGCCATTTTTTTTTGCTACATAATTTTCTCTATTAAGCCTAAGAATTTAAAACAGAATTTGGAAAATGACACCAAATATTCAGAAACACCTTTTTCAGTGGTTATAACAATACGAAATTAACAATATTAGCTATGTGAACTCTCTGAAAGAGACGTCAAGTTGACAAACCCATTTGCAAGGTGGTATCAGGTGTTACAGAAGGGTGAGCTAATTGTGATTAATTTCAAATTTGATAAAATCTTTGAACTTGAGCTTGGACCAAAGAGCTTAAGTATTCAGTTTTTGATTTTAGTCTTTGGATTTAAACTTGGATCAAAGAGCTTAAAAGCTCATTCAGTCATACTGAATATACCAAAAATGATAATATACAAAAAAAAGTTATGTAAGCTCACTGCTATTTTTCAATGAGTAAAAGAAAATCAAATTAAGCCACAACTCAGAGACTATCACCATGGTAACAGTTTTATTTGTAATATTACATTTACAAATTCAATTCAGATAAGATAGAACTAATGCAATACTTCATCTATTAGAATTTGAGTCAATAGATTTTAAACCCATTGATGTCAGCTCTAGAACAGGGCTGTCGATTTACCTGTATTTGCCAGTCATGTTCAATTAAGTCAAAAATGTCTGATTGTGTTGAACATTGTAACAAATTTAAGAGTAAGAATTGTCAAATTATTTCCTTCACTAACAAATACATTTACTTTCCAGCTCTTCTGTTCCAATTTATCAACACCATGCAGTGAGCAATGAGCAAATATTTGCCTGGACAGCTTACTCTTTTACATTCCCAACTGTCCAGGGTTCTTTAATGTATACGTACATAGTCTGTAGCAGACAGGACCTTCAATTTTGGAAATATAACATCTTCAAAGAGCCTATATATAAAAACCTTAAGAGATTTCCCAAAACAATTGCTTTTAAAAATACAGACTTAAAAAAAAATTGAAGCTTTATTGAATTTTTTAGGTCAAACTTTGCACGTTTTCACGTAATTTTTAAGGTAATTGGTAACTAAGTTTCATTCCAAATCAATAATTTTAATCCAATCATAGCTGAGAAAATATTTTCTTCCTACGTGAAAACAGAAGATAGTCTGCTAATTTAATTATATAAAAATATGGTCGTTCAGTTGGAGGCGTTATGTTTTTTTAAAAATTATGTTGAACTCTAGTGCGGATCTAGTGGAAAATAAAAGCAGCACTGATCCATACAATTGGAAAAATTTACTGATGTCAAATCAGACCTGGTTACCCATGGTAACCAAATCGGTTACCTAATTAACCGTTTCTTCGCTTAAAATATTGCAGATGATATAAGTAAAACATGTCAAATCAAGAATTAAGAGTGTTCACAACCAGCGTAAAATCAAATTACTCATTTCACTGTTCCTGCTCTGTTCTCCAAGAATCAAAATCCAAGCCTTATATACTAATTCCTATCAAGAATCATAACAAAAATAAAACTTAGTCCAATTCAATTAAAGATGGCAATCTTAATACTCAAGGGGGATAACTCTTGCTATAATTTAATGTCAAGGGAGATAAGTTAACAGAAAATATCGTGACTTGGAATCTCGAAGGATTTATAATGATGAATGACAATATAGCCTGACTGAAAATTGACGTGATTTTATAAAATCAAACCGTTTCTTTAAGGTTAAAAGAAATATTCTGTATGAAAGGACTTAATAAAGGCTGTTACTTTCATGATATTACTTTAAAGTTCTTCGATGAGTAGCTTTAGAAGTCAACAACAGTGGTCTTTTACTAAGTTAACAATTACTAAGTTAACAACAGTGGTCTTTTACTACGTTAACAATTACTAAGTTAACAACAGTGGTCTTTTACTACGTTAACAATAGTGGTCAATCTTTTACTAAGTTAACAATAGTGGTCAATCTTTTACTAAGTTAACAATAGTGGTCAATCTTTTACTAAGTTAACAATTACTAAGTTAACAACAGTGGTCTTTTACTACGTTAACAATTACTAAGTTAACAACAGTGGTCTTTTGCTAAGTTAACAATTACTAAGTTAACAACAGTGGTCTTTTGCTAAGTTAACAATTACTAAGTTAACAACAGTGGTCTTTTACTACGTTAACAATAGTGGTCAATCTTTTACTAAGTTAACAATAGTGGTCAATCTTTTACTAAGTTAACAATAGTGGTCAATCTTTTACTAAGTTAACAATAGTGGTCAATCTTTTACTAAGTTAACAAAAGTGGTCTTTAGAAGTCAACAACGGTGGTTTTTTATTAAGTTGACAACAGTGGTCTTTTACAAGGTTAACAACAGTGATCTTTTACAAGGTCAACAACAGTGGGTGGTCTTTTACAAGGTTAACAACAGTGGAGTTTTACTAAGTCAACAACAGTTAACAATTAACAAGTTAGTTTTAGTGGAATTGCAGGAACCACAGACGTCTGATTGAAAATCAAAATGGTGAAAATTGAAGATATCAGTGTCTCTGATACACATAAAAAATTTAGAAAATCTTACAATCCCTTTAAGAAACTTACAGATGAGTTACTCTTTCTTTGAAAAGATTTGCGCGCCTTAATCTATCGTTGGGTGCCTTAATTTTCTGTTGAATAGAATTTGGGTTAGTACTATTCACGCTACAATATTGGCAATGAGGAAGTAATTTCTCCTTCGCTAATCAATTTACACCAAGTTGAATCTGATTCATTCACATCAGTAATTCAACATTAGAAAACCGAAAGTAGACTTCGATTATTTTAGTAATTTAGTAAGACTTTCGCGGTGAATATAGACATAAAAACGGTATCGGTGACCATTCCACTAAGCCAGTTACCGCCATTACGAGATAAATGTGATGTACTTTCTAAGAATAATGTTTGTCCAGTCTCGAAACGGTCATAAAATTGTTAACTGGATATCGTTATCTACGTGTAGACAACCATAAAAATAAATTAAACAATGTTGACCAGCCATAAATAGTCAGTTATCTCCCTTCCTTGACAACCCACTATTCAGCAGTTAATATTTGTTAAGTTTTTGATTGGTTGATATTTATTTTATGGGTGTGATTTGTGACATTTATGTCCAGTCCCATGTTACGCGTAAACATGGTTAATCTGAAAATAATCTCAATTTCTCTCACGCAATGTCTGGCCACATGAATGAGCTGAACTTGTTCAAGAAGGCCATCTTTAGACCCTAATTGAAGTGCCTAAATTCAAAATAAAAGCTAAAAAAAAGGAAACGAAAGTTGGGTCTAATTTTAATTCAACTACAAGTTGCCGCAATTTGAACTCAGCCTATAGAGTTGTCCCCCCATTGAGTCAATCTGCCCCCTGTTTGTACCCCCAGTCTCGAGCATCTAGTGCCGCCACTGCCAGTGTTCAGGCTAATACCTTAAAACCAAATGAATGTTTATGGTTTCAATTGAAAGTCTGGAAATCAGCAAGTGACTGACATTAAGCATTTATATCAAATAGATTTAACATCACCAAGTCTTTAAGCAAAGTCTGGATTTTCCTTCCAACATGGAGATTTTACAACTCTACTTTTAAATCAAATTAAACTTAAATAGACAAACTTTTACTAAAATTGATTTTCATGTCTGTCACCGGGGCAGACGTGGAATAGACTCTGTCAGTAAGACTCTTTGAATTTATGTATTTTACAATTATATTAAAGTAGGGTAGACTGAGTGAATTTTTGTTATCTCCTAAAACCAGTATTTTTAAATTTAAAACAATTTTAAATTTGTAGACCCGATCAGTGAGTCTCATGAAATTTCCGTAGTCTCCTTCATCAAGTTTTCAATAGAATAATCCATGTAAAAATGCAAAAATGTTATTATTCTGCCTTCTACAATCCGACAGCATCAAACAAAAACTTAACATCTTAAATACTGGAACTATCAATTTGCGTTATTGATGTAGACTCAGTCAATAAGTCTCGAAATTCCATAGGCTCAAACAACCAGTCTTCAAACAGATTGAAAATATCAAAATAAAGCTAATAACAACTAATGTTTTTTTGGTACCCAAGTTCGAAGGTATCCAAGTGAAATGTCATATTTTGGAAACCAGAGCCATAATTTTCTGGCCTTCAAGGCATCTTCCTGGCAGGTGTTTTCAGGAACTATAGTAACATTTGGCTCATCTGGGCAGAATAGATTTTATGTCAGACTTTACATCTGGTACCAATCCAGAAACACAGACTTATTTCTTATCGTTTAATTCCAATCAAAAATATCTCAAACTAGGAATTTATTTTCCTATGTCTATAGATATCTTTTCTATATATCACAGAAAAGACGAGTCGTCTTGTTTAACTTTCAAACGTGGATAATTCTGAACACACATGAATCTGAAGGCTCAAATTTTGATTCCTGTTTCTGAGACTAAGGTACGATTGGTCAAACGGATTGCGAACCTGTCCCTTTAAGTTTAAATGACTTTATATTTTTTCTAAACCCTTTTGAGACAAACAACGCCATGCAGTGTGCACAAGAGGAATATTTTGATAACCTTTAAGCGATACTACAAAAGTAATAACTAAACAAAACCATATAGGTCAAATATGCCTTGAAGCTACCAAAAAAACTTGGCAAATTCATCATTAACTAAAATTAGTCTTAAATTTTCGAACAATCTCAGCCAAATTTCCCTAGCAAACCATTTTCCACAAATTAGATCTAAGAACAGTATTCTGGCAACTCTGGAAAATCAACTACCAGAAACGGTTCTGGTATATTGATAAATCTATCAAAAGTCAATAAACTATAATACAGCGTTGCCCGCAGCAAGCTGAACTTTTAACCAATCATCTAATTTGATGTCAATTATCCTGGACCAATTAGAAGAGAGCCTGCAGTCTTGAACAGTCAGAAGAAATTACTCCAACACGTTTCTTCTCAATTACTTACAGACTCGAAGATTAGTCTGAATTATCCAGTCTTAAACCAGATTTACTGTTATATATGAAACCGCCCAGTTCTGATGACCAGTTTTGATGACTATAATTCTGGCGCGTTCCAGACTTTCCCCCAAAAATCCTCCAGTCCCAAGTCTACTTCAAATTACACCAATCTTTTGTTCCATCATTTTTATTAGCTTTCATTTTCAATATAGCCACTTCAGTTAAGGTCTAACAACATCCTTCTCGAACTTTCTACAAATTAATCTTTTGACCTAGCTCAAAGAAGTCTGCTTTAACCAATTAAATTTCTCTTACAGAGATGACTTCTGCTGCTTCTAAATTAAGCTCCTAGAGTTTCATGCAAGAGTAGCGCCACACCAACTAATATTTTGGCATCCGCCGCCAATCATATCAGTAATCCTGACCAAATTACCAAACACAAGAAAAACACACAGATAGAATCCCTCGTCCAGACATTTTTATTACAGACTCAATCAACAGGACGCGTAATTAGGTTTAATTGCTACGATGGGTTTTATAACGTCCAGACTTAATTACTTTGATAAGTCGCGGTTATCCAGACGCGATCACGCACCATCAGTCTCTGTAACGAAGCTGGATCAAATCAGGTTATGATTTGGTTATAAAAACACTGGTGATTGTTGCCGGGGGCTACAGTTATCTAAGTTGATTCTGTTCTAACTAGGTCCTTTCAGTAAATAAGACAGACTCTTACAGCTTATATACCTCAAGCATTTTATTCTCACTTAACTACTTGTCTAAACCCTGACAAGATCTTAATTTGTTCTGAATTCTTGGCCAAAACTTTTAATTGTATTCAACTGATGAAAAAAAGAAAGTACAATGCATAAAATTATGCCTACTAGAAAATGATTTGCTAAATTTCCATCCATGAAAGCAATCAAATTCTCTGAAGTTTAACCCCCTCATAAAGAGAAGAATACACCTTAACATAATTCCAAGCAGTGTGCAATGAGGGAAGTTTTTCTCAGGAAGTATTAGCCCACTCTTTATGGCTTTCCAACTGTCAAGGGATCTTAAAAGAGAACAGCATCTAGACAGTCCTTTGAGCAGTTATTCTACGACAGTAATAGCCTACTCTTTGTGGCTCTCCAACTGAGGTCTTCAAGAGCACAGCCTCTGGTACAGACAAAACCACTTCTACAAAGGACTCTGATAACCTTTAAGCCTAGCTAAATAACTGTCAGAAGTGACCAACTGAAACAGAGAAACTCTGATGTCAAAAGAATAAAATATGTATAAAACAGTCTGGTACGTCTTCAGAATCTAGTTCCAGACTCTTATTTTAATAATCATTCTATTTTTATGACGTTTTCCAAATGATTGAACAGAAGAAGTGATTTAACTGAATGATAAAAAGAAAATTGTGAATAAAAGATATTGATGAGCCTACCAAACATTGTCTTCAACTGACTAGAAGATTGAAACAGTAAGCCAACATTGAGCCGAAAGATAACAATGAGCCACCATTGAGCCAAAAGATATCAGTGAGCCAGAATTGAGCACAAAGATAACAGCGGGCCACCATTGAGCACAAAGATAACAGTGAGATACCATTGAGCACAAAGATAACAATGAGCCAGTAGTGAGCCTAAAGATAACAGTAAGCCACCGTTGAACAGAAAGATAACAATGAGCCACCATTGAAGATAACAGTAAGCCATCGTTGAACAGAAAGATAACAATGAGCCACCATTGAGCCAAAAGATAACAATGAGCCACCATTGAGCCAACCAACAACAGTGAGCCACCATTAGGCACAAAGATAACAGACAACAATGAGCCATCATTAAGCAAAAAGATAACAGATAACAGTGAGCCACCATTTTGAAAAAAAGATGAGCCACCATTAAGCCTGACCAATCAAATTTGTCCAAAAATCTAGAGAAATGTTAACACACATTTACCTCAATATCTCCTTGTTATTGAAAGAAAAAAAATTGTGCTGAATGTCTGAAATTATATATTGAAATATAACCTTACATTTAGTGGACATAACTTTTATTTTTTCAAACGTTTCCTTCCTTAATTTGACTTTCGTGGCTAATTTTCATATCACTAATGGTCTATCAGTCTGGGTCATTGACAAGTCCGAAATGTCAAGAGTCAAATTGGTGTGAAATTCATTTAAACATAATAACTTAAGCTAATTCTATAATTTTTCACCAATTTCTACGTAATTCCTCTAAAACATATCAACTATTTTCACAATAGACCTATTAGTTTCAATTTGGCAGTATGCTCAGACATCACAAATTCAAGCTAACCAATTTTGAAGCTCTCGAAAATAGTGGTCAATCTTTTTTACTGTTATGTTTGTGACCTCCTAAAACATAACAGGTATTTTTGAAAGGAGGATCCAAATGTTTAAGGTGTGATGCCCAATTTTTGGCAATCTTTTATATGTGACATTACTAATTCAAAAGTATTTAATTCATGTCAAAAAAATTGCTCAAATTGATCCATGAGAAATTCTCAATTCCGTTGGACAAAACTTTCGTTCTGTTTTTATATTTAATTGAGCCCTCTCCGGCTCTGGGATTTTGTGACACGAACAAAAGGTACATTCAGTGTCTAATGTTTCTCGGAATAAATTTTTTGGATGCATCACAAAATCCCAGCATGAAGAGGGCAGAAATTTGATTGGCTGACAGTGTTCAATGTTCAAGAAGCCCGTCTTTAGACCCAAACTGAAGTGGCTATATTAGAAATAAAAGCTAATAAAAAACAGGAATGAAAGTTCAATTAGACTGTATTAGACTATAAGAAAAGGAGAAAAATTCTAGCAATGATGTGAAATATAATGACAGAATTATTCCCAGCAATATATCTATCATTATAATTGACAAGGATTTTTACACCTTCTAAACCAATATAACAGAAGGTAATGTGGGAGAGTTTTCAATGAGGTGATAATAGCAAGACAAATCATGATAATTCTCTTTCAGAGCTTTTAACTAGTACAGCACACTAACAGACTACAGTCATTAGGTTGCCTGGTAAACTAGAGTACCGTTTCTGCTGACCTAAGGCACGTGTTCTCATCCACTGACCTAGGGCACGTGTTCTTATCCACTGACCTAGGGCACGTGTTCTCATCCAC
The DNA here is from genome assembly GCF_000327385.1 of Lottia gigantea. NCBI lineage: Eukaryota > Metazoa > Mollusca > Gastropoda > Lottiidae > Lottia > Lottia gigantea. The sequence continues at coordinate 158,359 of NW_008710867.1, read as the reverse complement.
TGACCTAGGGCACGTGTTCTCATCTGCTGACCGAGGACATGTGTTCTCATCAAATGACCTAGAGCACATGTTCTTATTCACTGACCGAGGGCATGTGTTCACATCCGCTGACCTGGGGCACGTGTTCTCAAACACATCAAATTCAACTCAAACCTCAGATATATCAATCTATTCCTTAAGGCACAATGTCAGGCTTTCCAAATATTGGACTAATTCTCTTTTGATAAACAATATAACAGACTAGATCTAAGTTGGTATTCTGGGCTCAATTCATTTATATTGATGTTTACGTCTGGTGATATAAACAAATGATTTGGGTTACCCATTGATTATAGGTAAGTTCACCTTATCAGAACCTCTCACATGAATCACTGTGATGGGTCAAAAAACAGGTCAGTATAACCCCTCCCTTGAATTGAAAGCCAATTCACAGTTCCAGTACTTCTGAAGACTATTTACATATATTCAAGACTCAAATCAATTAGTCTGGTCATGTAGTATTATAGATTATTTTGCTATATGATATAGTATCTATTAATAATTAGAGAGTAATTAACACCTCAGCTGCTTCGTTAATTATCTCAGATTGATTAGAATTAGCGCCAGCCTGAAAATAGATCTTAGAACTCTGAACTTAGATCCTGAAAATACCAATATTTACTACTATTATTAACTTTTGCCCTAAAAAGTCTAATGTCTAATGCACAACTTAGTTTTTACTCAAATTCTTTGTAAAATTGCAAGATTAATGTTATAATGACAGAAACATTGTGCCTTATAGATGGTTTCCTTATTTTTTATTGTCAAATTAAGCAAACTATTTGATTAATTGGTGTTTCTTATGAATTATCATGTATTCTTAATCATTATGTTCTTATTGCATATAATTAAGAATTTTAACCAATCATAAATGTCCATGTATGTAGTCTGGATGAAAAAAAAAGACTTTTTAACCTTTCTTGATCGGTCACTCATTGGAATTCTGCTGGTAATTCTCTTCTAATGTAGTTAATTATGAATTAATTATGGACATGTGAGACAAACTGGTATTTTTCCAAGTCATTAGAACACCTCTACTTTCTATTCATATAAATATTAGCCTTTTCATTTTCATAAATAAAAATAAGGGAACCCATCTTTAAAAAATAGATTGATATATTTTATTTTGATACTTTCATCACTGCATCTGTAATAACTGATTTAAATTTGGGTAAAAACTTAGCTAAATATGAAAATAGTCGATTCATAAATACTTTAGTCAGTCTATTCAACAAGATTTATTATTCCCATATTTTCAAACATCTGCCAAAAATAATTCTGACCATTTGTCATGAAGAAGATAAAAATTGGCAAGTGTTTGAAAATCTGTATTGCATGACTAATATACTTTTCAGTTAACCGAAAAATTCTTTAATATTACATAAGAATTAAAACAACAATCCTGCAAAGCAAGAAACTTTGTGCATGCAGAGCCTGTGCTCACTGGAGACTTTGGTTACAAATAGGGAGTAAACTGACCACATTGGGGGACAACTATCAAGGTTGAGCTTCAAAATATGACAGCTCTGTGGAAGCCCCCAAGAAATGCCTGGCTTTCTCTTAAAAAAGTTGTGAAAACTAGAATTTGATTTAGTGCATTCTGACAAATATATTAGAGCAAAAACGTTATATTTTCAAATCTTTTACAAGTGAAGTAGAGGTACAAACCATTTTTCCAGATGACAAATACCGATTTTCAGTCTATAAGCTAAAGCTTCTTAAACAGGGAGGGCCTACATGTGGATAGATGACTTATTTGAACTGTTCATAAAGAGATCAAGAATATATCTCAGTCAGTTCAACTAATGTATTCTGAAATAACTAGGTAAATGATGGCATAAATCACCCCCCTGACAGATTTACAGACAAGTTTAAATATAGTTTAAACCCTGGAATATTAGTCATTCCTGGAAATGGTAACTGTCAAAGACTGAAGCACTTTCTACAAGACAGCTTAACTTACAGGCAACATCCATCAAAACGGATAAGACCCTAATCAGTTAAGCTTACCAAGTGACCAATAATATACTATTTGATTCAGAAGCATTATATTTTTCAAAGCCCTGGCCAATGCTTTTGAGACACCTCAATATTCCTATGAATTTTCAAAGTAACAAATATACTCTATTTATTCAATTCAGAAGCATAATATTCTGCAGAAAAGACAACAACAAAAAAAGCAAAATTCAAATCCATTGCCGATGCTTTTGAGACACCACACTACTAAATATAATAGTAAATTAATCTTTATAATTAGTACCAAGTGAATAATGTACTATTTGAACCAGAAGCATAATAATTTACAAAGAAAAACAATTTCAAAGACATGGCCAATGCTTTTGAGACCACACTACATATAACAGCAAATTTATTGCCAAAACTGGCACCAAGTGACTTAACTATATATAGGGCACGGTACCTCAATAACCAATGACTGTAAACAAAGAAGATATTTCCAGTCATCTCTACTTCAAATGACTAATTTTGACTTTCTGCCAGGTCAAAACTGTGCTCCATAAACCAAATTTCTTATCTTTGTTTATGTATTATAGAAGTTAGCTTGCCGTCTTGGGATTCCCCTGCAACCCACACTTTTCTCTCTATATAGGACCATAACTTTAAACCGAGACCATCTATTTTTGAGGGTGACATTAAAGAGATTGTAAAGAGGTTTTTTAAATTTTTTATGTGTATCAGGTACACTGATAGCATCAATTTACACCCTTCTAATTTTCAATCATTTTTGCTTAAGCTGTTACTTAAGGCTTAAACTGCTTCACCCATCCTAGATTTAATTGGAAAGATTGTTTTCTGTCTATATTGTCTACCGAATGATATAATACAAGCAAGACAGACTTAAACAATATCCATTACAATATCTTGTATTACTGGCTGATGTTTATTCTTCCTCCTACAATCTTCAGTCATATATCATTAAATATCAGAGAGTCAAACTCTCACACGATCTTCTTCATAATGTCAAGTTATAACTGTGTCTTGACTGCAATTGTATTACAGAATTTGTAAAAGATGCAATTTGATTGGATTGTACTCTACTGAACACAGCCAACCAGAGTTTCTGACTACACCCGTAGCCTAATTGTTTAAATCTTTCTGTAGGGGCTCTGATTGGCTGTATTCATTAGCATACAATCCAATCAAATCACTGACTTAGCTATCTTCTGTGATACAAGAAAAATAGCTATTGCAGTCAAGGTATAAGATGCAGAAACCATTGTTTTCAAAAACTATAATTAATTGTGTTATCAAATTCTTTTCAGGCAAAATTTTTTAGGCAATCATCCTTCAAAGTGTAAAGTCTAAATAACAACATTATGACAAAGGTGCAACTTTCGACAACATTATCATTACAATCTATATCATAACACCCAATAAATTCTTAATAGTCGGTCATAATCTTGTACCAATTACATCACTGATAAAGGTCAAGGGTCAGATTAGATTAAGGTCAAGGGTCAGACCATATTGTACTCTGATGTAATTATGACAAATATTTAAACCATTCGGAGTATATAACCCAATTAAACAATTCACTTGTTCAAATCATAACAATCATGTACAGTACTGAAAATATCTCTATCAGATCTAGATATAAGGGGGTGAAAGCAGACATATGGCCCACTCACGTAAACACTGGCCATGGATTCAAAATCTTACAAAGATATTTATATAACCAATTGAATTTATCAAAGGTTTAAATAGTATTAAATCATAATAAGGGAGAGGCTGGGTAAATGAAATAAAAAGATATATCAATGATGCATATGAAGTGTAACATTTAAAAAATCAGGGATGGGCTAATTGAGGTAAGTAAGGTAATAAAAAACATTGAACTTGGTAAATAACAATAGCAATCTTAAATAGAACAACATGTTTATTTAAGTTCTGTTTTAAAATATCAATCTAAAAAGATACACTACACTATTCTTTAACAGTTAAAATCTGAAAGAGGTTTTTTTTATATAGTACTACACTATTCTTTAACAGTTAAAATCTGAAAGAGGTTTTTTTTATATAGTACAGCACTATTCTTTAACAGTTAAAATCTGAAAGAGGTTTTTTTATAGAGTACTACAATATTCTTTAACAGTTAAAATCTGAAAGAGGTTTTTTTATATAGTACTACACTATTCTTTAACAGTTAAAATCTGAAAGAGGTTTTTTTTATATAGTACTACACTATTCTTTAACAGTTAAAATCTGAAAGAGGTTTTTTTATATAGTACAGCACTATTCTTTAACAGTTAAAATCTGAAAGAGGTTTTTTTATAGAGTACTACAATATTCTTTAACAGTTAAAATCTGAAAGAGGTTTTTTTTATATAGTACAGCACTATTCTTTAACAGTTAAAATCTGAAAGAGGTTTTTTTTAGTTTATGTGTATTGGGGACACTGATATCATCGATTTACACCATACTGTTTAGTCTTTGCAGGTCCCCTTTTCATTATTACAGAAGAACATGTAAGAAAAGGGTGTGTGTATGAGTATGAAACCGCAATATCGGTTCTTTCTTTCAATAGTGATGTCATAAAATACAAAGTGAAAATGCAAGAACCACAGAAGTCTGACAGTAAATTGATTGGTGCAAATCAATGCTAGAATATTTCTGTAATGCCCAGTCGGACAGTGGTATCAAGTGAGTTATATAGACACTTACCCTGGTTCTTTTAAAGAATGTAGAATAGTCTGATTGTTTTCCATGTCCACTACACATTTTGTACCCAGTTCTTTCTCTGGAAAATACAAAATTTTTTATCAAATTGTAGATGAATCAAATGCTTGATTTTTACCGTGAAAAGTGTAATTTTTTTAATATATTGTATATATGAATTAAGTGCCTGCTTGTCATCCTTGAAAGTGATAGTATTTTTATTTAAATTGCAAATGAATCAAACGCCTGATTTTCACTCTGAAAAATGTAATTTTTCTATTACATTGTATATGAACCAAATGTGAGATTTTCATATTGAAAGGTGTTCAAATAATTGAATATAAAGCAAACAAAAGGGACTGTCACACGGAAAAGTGTTTGTCTTTATTAAATTACAGATGAACCACAAGCCTGATTTTCATTCTGTAAGTGTTATTAATTGGGCTAATTAGAACTGAGCTTAATTAATCGGAAGATTCTAATCAACAGAGATGCTAAATCTTAATTAAAATTCACACAAAAACAAAATTTTAATTAGAGAAAGACCATTTTCAAACTATTACTAATGAGTAGTCTAACTTTATTTATTGCTTTCAGTTAGTCTGCAACTTGCTGACTCTTAGTCAGTTTAAGCTTAAGCATATAGGTATATCAGAAATATGTAACAAAGCTCAAAATAAGCGCATTGTCATTGCTTAAACTGAACAAATTTTTACTATCTTAATGCCAAAACATAAGTTAATTTCGGAATAAGTTTACAGCCAATATTCAAGACCAAAGGCTACCAAGAAATTTCCATTTCTGACTAATTTGTATTCCAATATGAATCTAGTGTCACAGACAACCTGACATGAAACATGGAATAATCAAAGACATTTATAGGAATATTGGAACATTGGACCATTTTGACATTTAAATCCCTCAGTCAGACATGACTGGAGATCAGGCCTACAGTCAAGTTAAAATAAATAAAGAATAATCCAAAATTTTAATCTAATAAAAAAAACTTTGAAAAATTTAGTTGTGTAAATTTAGTTTAGAAAAAAATTCAAAGTCAAACAGTTATAAAATCAAAACACGGTCTACAAAATTCACGTTGTCAAATGAGGGATAACAAAGAGAAGTCATAACAAAATTTTTATCGACAAGTGTTTGAATGACATGACATGACACTACACTGGACTGCCACTGACACTAAACACAAAGTGACACCCACCTCTCCTGTTAACAGGCCTCACCCTCACAGCCACTTTGATTTTATCCATCTTGAAACACACCCGAGTTTTAATCCTAATTCACAAAATTTAGTCCAGTTTATTCCGAGTTAAGTTGTTTATTCACATAATGAGTAAAATTCCGTCAAACATCGTCTACACCATCGCCATTTTGATCATTTTCATAATAATTCAGGTTCAGGGTCAGGCGCGTGAATCATACTTCCGGTAAAGGTCAAATGTATTGATTATCCAGACGTACACGACATTTCACTATAATGAGACAGTCTTGTAGGTCAAGTCTATAAAAAGGGAAAATTTGTGCCTTCGATTGAGGATTCTTCAACTTCTTAAGGGCACCATTTTGCGAAAAATGCCAAAAAACAAAGAAAATCCTTTTTGAACCTAACTAGGAATACTTCAGATTTGCAAAAGAAAATTAGGAGAACACTTTTTTTATTAGACACATTAGGCCTATATGTCTAATTTCTTGAGAAACTGCGAAAAAACTTTACATGGGAGATAACCCGTGGTCGTCTTATTTAGACTCTGACAACAGCTACTTCGGCTCTGACCACAGTTAAATAGGCTATAATCGCATATAAGATGGGAGATAACTCGTGCTCGTCTTATTTAGACTCTGACCACAGCTAATTAGGCTCTGACTACAGTTAAATTGGCTACGGTAACAGATTATATGGGACATAACTCGTGGTCGTCTTATCAAGACTCTGACCACAGTTAAATCAGCATAACTGAAGGGAAATAACTCTTGTTTGTCTTTTAGACTCTGACAACAGTTAAATAACCAAAATTTCATTATATGGGAAATAACTCGTGGTCGTCTTATCTAGACTCTGACCACAGTTAAATTAGTATAACTTAAGGGAAATAACTCTTGTTTGTCTTATTTTGACTCTGACCACAGTTAAATAGCCAAAATTTCAATACAGGACATAGGCAAATATCAAAGCCACCTTCATATTCTAATTTGTAATCGTTAATTAAAAATGTAGAAGATGTCAAGCCCACGGTCGAACATACCTTGTCCTTCCGGCTACAACCCATCCCCTAATACTTGAGCTCTGATGAATGGCTATCCGGATTTAGCCAAAAGGTCAAGTCGTATTTATTATTCAGTCGTCTGAAAATCGCACAGCGTAACAACTTGTTTCAGGTTCTGATTTAATATCAAACATATTTTCCCCATTGTATACTGATAAGCTTTGGACAGTTGGTAAAGATCCGAGGCGTTGACGAAACAGTTGCCCAATGTGATTTCACAAAGTAGTTTCTGGCACCCAGACTTCTCTGTCTTTGTGCGTGGATAAATATCAACATAAAATACAGAATTAAAAAACCACAAGGTTTCAACAATTTACATGGTCATCATAAGGTGAAATGAGCATTCTATGCAACAGAATATCCATGACGTCACAAATCCCTGTATCATCAAATGAATTCCACGATATCAATAAAGCACAATATATCCTTTAAAGTATTGAAAAAGTGAGAATTCTGTCAACAGCTCAGTAACAATGTGTAGAATACGCCATATTTGGCATTAAAAATTCATATGGAAACCGTATTTAATCATAGTAAACATCCCACACACGCAACCGATTGGGACATTAAAGGAAAGGCGAAACTTTTTTCAAACAGATCTCAAATCACGGAATTCCGTGTTGAAATAAAATAAACCTTTCACATTCAATTGATATTTGATACCACGGCATGTGCATTCGGGAGAAAGCCAATGTTCATTCTTAATGGGATTGTAAAGAGGTTTTCTAGTATTTTATATGTGTACCGAGGACACTGATAGCCTCAATTTGCACCATTCCATTTTTCAATCAGACGTCTGTGGTTCCTGCAATTATAGAAATTCTTGTATATGACGTCATGATCGCAAAAGCGTCATCAAACGCTTAGTTTAAGTGGAATTGCAAACTGCCCACAATAAAAGATCCAAAATTCGTCTCTAGCCTTGAAATGGTTAATATGACCGTAGGCCGGTATGATCGATTCTCGCCTCAGGTTGTAGAACATATTTCAACAAAATAACAATTTGTAACTCAGACCGCCCTTGGCCAGTGCTTGATCTTTAGTCACCCAAAGGCGAAATGGTCAAAAAATGATATATGGTGGACACCTACAAATGTAAAACGGTATAATTTTTTGTTTTACCAATCCAAAAAAGCAAGAAGCTTCAAAGGGACAATACTTTTCCCCACCCCACCCAAGACAGAAACGGGACTGAAGACTGAAGACTGGGGACATGGCCATTCAAACGGTCTACCGTGAAAGTTCCACCAGCGCATTTCAGCATTACGGAAACTGACGAGGATTGTCGGGTATTACCGAATGACTGGTAACCTATTCAAAGTTATTCATAATGACGAGTATTATATAGATGACTAACGAATGAATAGTCTATAATATTGCTATCGATTTTCGTTTATGAAACATTTTTAACTAATCATTTCATTCTGTTATCTCGATATCATGTTTGGCCTTCAAACAAAATCGATCGACAGTGAGAATAACAGGATGGCCAGTGAATATCAAAACATGTTATTGGTATAATGGAATCGACAGGAAAGAGGTTATCCTTAAAACGTTACAAGCAAAACTAAAGGTAAGTTAAAGTGATCCGCGATTCAGAATCTGAAATTATTATAGGCCTATTCTGAAAAAATGTGTCTCTTTGTTAACAGTCTCTATCGAGGGCTTTGATATTGCTGATTTTACTTTCATGATACAAAAAATGCCTTCTGATGTCAAGGTATAAGACATAGTTAGTAATACCTTGACCTTGTGAAGATATACCGGTGTTTGAGTGACGTATTATATTTGATATATCCTGACAGATATCATGATAATTATAATATCAATATATATACGTCAGGTCTTTTCAAAATATCACATCCTTATTAAAGGGATACGGCTTTCAAAATATTAAAGGCATTGATAAATTACGATAGAATATCGGGCGCCAACAGGTCCGTACCTACAGGGGGGCAAGTCCCCCTCCCCTTTCGGAAAAAAATGAATTGTCCCCCTGAATAATTCTGACAACCTGTAACTGTAATTTAACACCATGCCTCTCCCGATACATTACTTGTCCCTCCGAACAATCAGGACTACGGGCCCATGGGCGCCAGGTAAGATATGCTTACTCTTCTAGACACCTGATACCACTTTTCATTATGAAATACTCAATCACTTATCATTGATATACTTCCTCATAGAAAAGTTCATTAGCTGCTAAGGATATTTCGCCAATATCTTTTATGGATTTCGGGTTTCATTTTGCGGTTCGGATCGTTAGTACTTGGTTTATTTACAGTATATCACTTTCAATTTGAAATTCCAACGTTATGTTCGTGTACAATTATCTGAAGCAATATTACGCTATAGAGAAACAATGACATTATCTCCTTTTAGTCTTTATATAGTCTACCAATACAAAAACAACTATAATCTAAAATCGATGTAAATATATAGGTGCTCTTATCGATTCTTTGTCCATTTTTAATGTGCTTTTAATTGATATGAAATGGAGTTTTACCCACTACTGATCCGTTTGGAAAAGCCTGAACCCTCCCACCCAACATTTCCACCCACCCCTCGCATCTAGAAATGTAAGCAGTAGCAAGACACGGCCATGATAGTTCTAGAATCAACCCCCCCCCCACCCCCCTCCTCCACAACCCATCCAACCTAAATCAATCCAACCCCCCCCCCCCCCCCCCCTCCGTTTCGACCAACTGGAGCATTATCCCTTAGTATATAAGATACATAAATAGCCTACCCATAAACTAATTTGACAACATTGTGACATGGCTTCCCCAAATCGTCACAATATGTAATAAATTATTTTTAATTTCACGCTTCAGTGATACCCGCACTAGTTTGTGGTATATTGTAGAATACTAACCTTAAAGCTATCATGAAATTATAAAAGAAAAACAGAACAACAAAAAAAAACTGAAATGACTGGAGTGACGCTTTTGGTTTATTTCGTATTACTGGATTACAGAGAAGTTTTTTGTCCGATTTCGCTAAAAACTAAACGTTTTATAAAGACATTATTGCATATGCAAATGTATGATTAGCAGCTCGTGCTATAGTGACGTCATAAAACGATTAGCTTTAGTAGAATTGCAGGAACCACGGACGTCTGATTGAAATTGGAATGGTGTAAATTGATGCTATCAGTGTCCCCATAACACGTACAAATTTTAAAAAATCTTTTTACAATCTTTTGAAGATTTGATACTAAGAAAAAAATCCCCATATTGAATATTCCTTTTGTTATTTCATGATAGCTTTAAGGTTACTGTTCGTGATCGAGTACCTCCTATACTAGCTAACTTTAAACAGTAACGGATATACTTAGTCAAGACTACTACAGAAGTATTTAAATTAATATTACTAATAAGTCAACATCTTCAACGGGTTCGGATTATCATTTCAGCACGTCGTCTTTTTTGGATAGATTTCTGTAAGGTATAGATTCATTTCAATTCTCACTAAGAAAAATTGTCAAAAAGTTACTCAAAACGGCATTAAATGATTGGATGCTGATGTTTTTAACGTAAAATACGCCAACAAAGACCATAACTTTTGAATTTTTTTCGTTATTAAAAGCAATTACGTACAAGCTTTCAATGGACTTTGAACTTGAAATAGGATACATCAATACAAAGGATGGACGGCAATTATTTTGTTTTGCTCGCAGTTATTCGAATAACACCATATGAATTATTTATTTCAAATATTTCCTTACTGTATAGACGTTCCTACTCTTGTAGAGCACTTGATATCACTTATGTATTGTGTGTGTCAACTTAACATTCAATTGGGACCTTCTCTATGTATGAAATTTGTCATCATCGTGGAATTGTGTAAATTGATGCTATCAGTGTTACTGATACACATACAAAATTTAGAAAACCTCTTTACAATCCCTGTATTATGCAATCGTTCATTTGTTAAAACGCGTCTATTTCTGTGCTTTACGTAAACAAAATTCAAAAATCCGGACACGTTTATTCAACAATGAATAATATTATAATTCAAATAGTATTTATTCAATTTGGGTGTGAATATCACGTTTGTATAACATCCTCCTTGGGCGATAGTTAGTACAACGGTTTGATGTATCGGTATATCAAGGGAACATTTGATAAAATATGGTTGAATGTGTTGCTCTTCCGGAATGCAATAGCAAACTGAGTAGGGTGGGGCAGGCTTTGACACGCTGAAGGTCATACATTGACACATTGAGATTGACACCCCAAAATTAATTGGCCCCCCTACAAAGCTCCCCCCCCCCCCCACGCCCCGCCCCTCGTTCGATCACTCACCCTTCTCTGGTATATCTCCATACCCTAACATATGAATTAAATAGACCCCCTACACAGTTCACCTCTGTAATTATCTAAGGTAATTGTAGAGTTTTATAGGCGGTCATTTCAGGTTAAGAAAGGTATTTCATCAGGTTAGATCGTCCAGTTAAGGTTTTCTCAGGTCACGATCTTATCTCAACACAAGAAGGATGTAAAACTCCATTTCATTTCATTTAGGACAAACAGACAACGTCCAGCTGTCACAGAGCATGTCTTAGACGGAGTTGCAACTTCGGAGATATAATAAAAGTGCCTAACGATGTCAAGGTATCACACAGAGTTTGGAAAAAAGCTTGTTACTGTGAGGATGAGGAGAATTATTTGTCGTTTAAATTATTTCCTCAATGTACACTGTATAGCGTTGTCCATTTAGCATTCAGCCACAGAATGGCGAAGTGTTTTTCACTTTGGCTTGGATTAAAACAAATCTCATTAGCTAGCGAGCCATTAAAGTTAGAAACGTCACGTAAACGTAAAAAAAAGAAAAACCCGTTTTAAGAGCTTTAATGAAAAGACCATAAAAAATAAAATGAAAGTATAAATTAATGTTGTATTTTAAGGTGTAATTTATCTTTAAGCGTGTCATCCTTACTAATGACTTTCTAAAGAATAAAAAAAACCAGGTCGTTTTTTAGTGGACGTTTTACCTGACCAAAGTGGCTAGAAGGATATTTTTTCTTGATAAAAGGATTATATCTTATGCTTAATTGATAAACACTTTCTGGCCTAAGGACGATCTTTCTATTGAGAGTTACTATTCATCAGATGGCACAGAGATCGCACCTCAGGGAAGTGGGAAGTTGTACAACAGAAAAGTCAGTTGCTCAATAGGAAAGTAAGTCGAACAACAGGAAGTAAGTCGAACAACAGGAAAGTAAGTCGGACGACAGGAAAGTTAGTCGCATAACAGGGAAGTAAGAATTACATCAGGGAAGTAAGATGTACAACAAGAAAGTAAGTCGTACAACAGGAAAGTAAGTCGTACAACAGAAAGTCGTAAAACATGAAAGTAACATGTACAACAGGGAAGTAAGATGTACAACATGAAAGTAAGTCGTACAACAGAAAAGTCGTAAAACATGAAAGTAAGATGTACAACAGTGAAGTAAGATGTACAACATGGAAGTAAGATGTACAACAGGAAAGTCGTACAAGATGAAAGTAAGTCGAAACCATCCAAAGGTAGGAGGACGTAAGACCCGATCTAGGTTATCGAACTAATTAAGTAGAAGATGAATTGTATGTGAATATTTAATTAAGTAGGCTATAACCCGAGGTCATATTATCTTGTAATTAATATCTGGTAGAAAAAATGTCACTGAATTATCTAATAGCTCGACATCATCATTTTCATACCTTATAGACTACATGGTGTTAGATGGTGATGAGAACATAGCCTCATAAAAGCACTGGCCTAGGTCAGAAGCTAAAGATTTATGATAAAAAATAAGGTAGTGGTGTTCACAGAGATCGAAGCATAGGCTTCGGAATGATAAACACATTTTAGTAGGGTGAAAAAACTGTCTACTTTCTTCTTCAGGTTAAGCTGTGAAGTTGATGGTGCTGCAGTTAAGGGGCTTGAAAGGAAATATCAATGAACACCCGAAGGTCATTTGATAAAGAGAATTAGAAAGATCTGCTGTGAGAAGAACAGCGAAATATATGCAAAGGTTATACTGCTCGGAAAAGTGATAAGTGAAGGTCTTACTTGAATCGTGTGAAAGTGTTTTCTTAAAATGCAAAATGACACAAAAGTTTTTGATTTATTTTGTGCTGTTTCTATTATTGGGAAGACGAGGGATTTATGCGGAGACCACTACTATCTCTACGGTCGATGGAGATGCATCAACACCGAACATAATACCGGAAACATCTCCTGAGACCTCAGAAACAACCAATGAGTTTGCTGCAGATAGTCCACCCTCGTCGTCGTCTCCAGAACCAAGCAGTCTTGGACCAACTCCAGAGCCATCCACCAGTCCGGAACCAGAAACTTCCGCAGAACCATCGACTAGTGCAGAACCAGGAACGTTTTCTGAACCAACAACCGCAGAACCGGAAGCGGAAAGTACCTCCAAGCCAGAACCGTCAGCAGAAAGTACGCCTGAACCGGAAGCAGAATCAACAGACAAACAAGAAGATCCGCTCGCAGAGCCCGGCCCCGACTGGGATGTAGCCAAAGAAAAATGGAGTTTCGCTTGGGAACTCCATATATATTTGTACGGATTATTTTTTCTGTGTATAGGCATTTATTGTTGTATCAGTGTAGTTCGGCTGTGGACTCTTGATCGTCTGCTCAGTAGAAAATATTTTCTTACGCTCAATACACTGATAATCGGAATGTGTGCAATTAGGGCAATTTACTTACTCGTAGATGGATACAATTCCAATGGAACATATCACTCCGCGGTCGACTATTTGATGTACGGTTTAGGCTTTCCATTTTTGACGTCTGCCTTCAGTATTCTAATGTTCGCGTTGCTACAGGCAACCAGAATGCAAATGATTCCCCGAACCGTTCAGAGATTCGAAATTCTAGTGACAATCATCGTCTTGCATTTCATCATCTCCATAACAGCAGACGTCGTGGTAGGGCTGGTGGTGGGGATGAAAATAATGCTCCTGGTCTGCCAAATGATATTCATACTCTGGGGACTATTTTTATTCACTGGCTATGCGTATGTCTTCAACAGAGTGTATGGTTCCGCAGTGAAGCGACAGTCCATGATAAGCTTTAGTGATAAATCACGTGACTCAGTGACCAGCCAGGTCAGGACCAAACCAACGTTAAGCCTCGCTGTGAAAATAACACTCGGTACCGCCATATTTGGAATTGTAACCGTCGCCCTGGAAATTTACAGTATCGCTGCCGTTTATGGCATATTTTCCGACCGGAAACCAGATCCTTGGGCCTGGTGGACTTATCATACCTTTCTACGTCTTACAGAATGTTTAATGTGTCTTACGATTAGTTACGTTGCGTCACAACCGTTCCGTTACCGAACTCATCAAAATTGCGAATTTTGTGCTCCATGTCGGAAAGTATTCTGCTGCGACAACAAAAATAGATCTTCAGAAAATGTGCGATGGAGTGACGTGAATAGCCAAACAAATACCACCATGTCGTTCGCGTCTACGACTACGAGTGATTTAAAGACGCAAGAGTCAGGAGATGATTCATTCCGACCAAATTCCAATACCTTGTTAACAGTGAACGAAAGTTACGTGCACGATCATGAAATGTATAAAACGCCAAACGGAGTTAAAGGTGTTTACAGAGTCAACTCTTCGTAATCGCGTTGACAATTTCGTAATTGATCCAGTTTGTTTACATACTACAACTTCAGTTGTCTAAAGAGTAGCCAATGGGCGGTCGTAATGTGATCAATGATTCAACACTGCGTATTATACATGGTGCGTTTAATACTCGGAAGTATATTGTTAATCTTTAGAGAGATTATGAATCTATAAGAACTTATTATCTTGAATATGTATAAGCACATTCCGGAAAATGAAAAATTAGGTACAAATATATTTATTTTCTAAAATTGACTTCTGAATTTGATATGAAATGTGTTCATTAAAGTGAAATGCACGTAAATAAGACGGCAGGATTTCTAATTTAGCGAATATGGATGCGTATTATATTTGGTGCGTTCAGTACTCGAAAATATATAGTTAATTTAAACACTTGTTGTATAAAATCTCTGAAAACATGATTATTGTTTTGTAATTTTGTCTATTAATTTGTTACTCTTTGTTATTCATTTCATTATTTCAATAATTACTTCATATGTATAACGAAAACAAGATTGCACATGCATGTGTCCAATGACCCACTTTCGATTGTTCATTGCACATGCTTGTCCACAGTTAAAATATATACAACAAATAGAATATCACAAATTCACGATCCTAAAGTCATCCGTATGCGAGAGAGACACTGAATTCAATGGTTCAAATTCATACACAACCATCACCAGAATGCACATGCATGTTCGCAATGACCTAATTTTAATTATTAAATTATACTGGGTCTTTGAAGATCAGCCACTTCCGTTTCCTGTTCATTTCAACAGTTCCCAGAAATTCTAAAAACAAAAAACCATCACCAGAATGCACATGCATGTTCGCAATGACCTACTTTTAATTATTAATATATATTGGGTCTTTGACGATCAGCCACTTCCGTTTCCTGTTTAGCCACGTCAGCTTTTAGATTTACTTTAATTTTAGCCCAATTCTTACGGCCCAGCTTTCCGCCTTGTTGGTTTGGGCTAAAGTCTTCATAGTCGTAATCAGGTTCGGGATCGTTGTGGTGAAGACCTTGCTGAAGCTCCTCGACTGTTATTTTGGATTTATCTGAAATGGTGAAATCAACATCAGATATATGGTTGAGAATCGGGAGTTGCTTCCGAAGAAGAACAATTTTTGGACCATAACGGTAGCTCTCTTTGAAGGTCATAAATAATAAAACTGGAACTGCAGAGTTTGTCCCTCCCATCATAATCATCATCCTAAGATCCTGTGTAAATCATGTGGTGGAGCACCGTTCCCTAAGGAACACGGAGGGGTACCTACTTTGGAATGGTTCGTCCCAGCTGTAATTCATGTGATTACCGATCTTCTCTCCCTTCTTCAGTAATTCTCTTCTTAGTTTAGCCGGAGAAACATCCGTGGTGGATTTTGAATCTTTCGTATCTGTTTTCGACCAGTTTGATCTCTGATGCTAAAAATAGAAAAAAAGCAAAGGAATGACGTTCTTGCCCCCGAATCCTTAGCCATATGTATTCTCCGAAACTCAGTCCCAGAAGGGTCGGTATGCCCTAATCTGAATGATATTGGTCAATGCTTTACACCTAGCAACAAGGCACTTCCGGGTACCCCTTGGTTCATTTGGTGTATGAACTAATGGTCATTTACCCTATGTTTGATTTCTCGAGTAAGTTCCTCTTCTTCGTGTCTCATTTCTTTAGAAACGTTGGATTCTAGTTTCAGCTGAGTTAGATGACTCTGTACCTCTCTTATAACTAAAATGACAAACAAGGTCAATGTTAAGAATGCACGTACATTTCTTGAAATAGGTCAATGTAAAAAAGTACGTGCATTTGAGAAACCTTTATCATTAAAGCTCAATGCTTTAAGTGTAAGCACATTTAGATTCAAAAGAGTCCGAGTTCTTCTTAGTGGAATTAACTAATTAGGTCAGAGCTGAGAATGCACGTGCATCTTGAATACTGACACAACGGACCGTGTTCCGAGGGTTTAAAGTTCACTCACCTTCCTGGCTCTCCAGCATCTCCAGGGCAGCAACATTGATGATACACAACCAGACTGGAGCATCTAAAGCCTGGTTCACATCCACACCAAAACTCAGGCATGTTACACACAGCTGTCTCAAGCGTTCCATGTTATACATTGAGGATTGCAGTTCCATCCCAATATGACCTTTTAACTCTTTTAAATCAAAAATCTAGAGAAAAAAGCAAAATAAATTGACGGTGACTAGAATACAAAAAACGAAAACTCGACTCCTATTTTGAGAAACTTGGCCATTTTCTTTTAATACATAAGCTTATTTATTCCACCAATTTAAACAATTTTGATACGAATTTTAAATCCAAAGGAAGTGACGTTGATTAGTTTACCTTTATTTGTGATCTAAACGGAAGTCGGCCTTTACAGACAATGACATCAGCAGAAAGACAGTGATTGGCTGGATCTTTGTAACCAATGGCAACCACATCATCATGACAGTGACGAAATGCCCAAATATTTCCATTTCCGTCTTTCTTTAATGTTACTCCCTGAAAATTAACGTTCTCATTTATAATTGATATACCTCCTCATATGAAAAGTTCATTTGCTGCTACCAATGTATTGCCAAACTGTTCTTTGGGATTTCGGGCTTCGTTTGGTGGTTCGGGTCGTTAGTACTTTAGCTTTTGTTTTTTTTTATGGTACCCAGAAACCATTGTCATTAACGACTATCACTACTTGATTGTAGGCGAACTGGGAGTTAGCTTCGCGATCTCAAAGTGTCACATACAACTGGACATACCTCGTAAATTCGAGATCTAATTCTTGACACCATTTCATCTCGTTGTCTGTTACGAAAGATGCCCAAACCAATCATATCATCTTGATACTCTTCATAGCTACCATCAACAGTCACCTCCTTCTCTGTCAGGTAGAATTTAGCCACTTGCTTTTCTCGTTCCAGATAGATTAACTTACACCAGGTCCCTGGATCCAGCTGATTTCTTCTCTGATGAACCCGGTCCAATTCATTCTGGAATAAATGGATAAGGAACATTTAACTTGCCTTGTTGCAAATATCTCAAAGTGTAGAGTTACCTGATGTGAGCTTGAGATACAAGTTGAATGACTCCTCCGCAAGCTTAAATTCATTGAATGACTCCTCCACATGCTCAAATTCATTGAATGACTCCTCCACAAGCTCAAATTCATTGAATGACTCCTCCGCATGCTCAAATTCATTGAATGACTCCTCCACATGCTCAAATTCATTGAATGACTCCTCCACATGCTCAAATTCATTGATGACACGATTATGCATTCCTTTAGGTCTAGCATCTGCTCGTGTAACTAGTAGTTATCTCATGTCTAAAGATGCCCTCATACCATAGCGATTACCAGTTACGTATGGTTGCCAATAATGAAAGGGGTCATGAGTTCCGAACGCATCTTACAACTCAGCAACATGAGAGTTGCGTTCGAAACTTATGACTGCTATTCTGACTCGCAACCATACGCAACTGGTGATTGCTACGGTGTGTGGGCCCCTTTAGATTCTAACCAACTGAGCGTCCAGAACGGTAAATTGAGCCCTATCATCAGTTGCGGTATTTGTGGCAGCTAAAAGTAAGCTTTACCTGAAAGAAAGCAGCATCCCCTGACAGACTTGTTGGTATCACAGTGTTAAACTCCTCCCGGCTGGTCTGCCTTATATAATGTCTAAGAACCCGATCACTCTCATTTTCACGAGGATGGTGGTACGACTCCATACCCCGTCTACCAGCATAGTTGGAGAACTCGTGGACATAGTCTCTGTCACCTCTCAAACGCTGCCGCCTAGAGTAATACTGTTTCAGGGCCTTATGACGTCGTACTGCTGCCTGTGTCTTCACAACTTTTTGAATTTCGCGCCAATATAAATGATCCAGACGTTCTTCGTGCCACCATTGCATAAATACCTTAAAAATAGAAATATTACATGTTATGGGATGTTGAGGAGGTGTGGCTTGGTGGTAGGAGGTGTGGCTTGGTATTAGGAGGCGTGGCATGGTGGTAGGAGGTATGGCGTGGTGATAGGTGTGGCTTGGTGGGAAATGTTGTTTTGGACTCTTGGGGATTTGGGCTGTAACAACATTCAGCGCGGTTGACCATACCCTTCCAGAACAACCGCCACAGCCAATGTTATGAATTTTAATATATGTACCTTTGGTGTTCCATCTACTGTACCGAATGTTCTAAGATATTGTTTAGCTTAGTTTTCGGATGGCGAACCTACCTCATTTAAGGATCCAGTTAAACGAAAAACGCTTTCATCATATTTTTAACATTGACCAAATTATGGTGATAAAGATATCAATAAAAAGTACACGTGCATTCACCTACTTACCATCTTATTAGAAATAACTAACATGGTTTGATGAATTCCACATTCTCGGACTATTTTATGACACGCATCAGTCAATGAACGCAGCTTGGAGGTTAGTGGAAACGCCAAAAATTTATATCTGGAATTGAAGAAAAAGATATCTTAATCAATAGGGATCATACGATCAAAGAAAAACAGGGTCATATCGTCGACAAAAACCATGAATTTTTGGCATTGGCGCCTTCTTGTTATTTGAGTCTGGACAACGGATTATACATCCAAGACTATAAATGCTGATACCAATCGGACGAAGCAGTTGGACACAATATTACTACCGGTATCCGTTGCGATATGACAGAGGCTGACCATGAGCTGTTTGGTCAACAAATTGGTCCGGGCAATGGGAGTTCCTCGACTTTTCGACCTCAACAGCAGAAGCTTTACCAACCTGCGCACAAATTCTTCTTGAGAAATCCTCGCTGAATATCCTTTCTGTCTGATCTTAATCAACTCCAAAGCTGATGATGCTTCAAGTTGCTTCATCACTGTAGTCGGGTCGAAATAAGGGGGTATATCGGCTGGATTGGGTTTGATGCATGTGATGAGGTGGAGCTTCTTCCCTTCCAGCTGCTTCAGAACGTCGTTGGTACAAGACTGGAAATTCAAGACGAAGACTTTCAGATCCAAGAAAATGGAGTTCTACTGTTTATCTTGTTACACGCATCATTGGATTAAAATCCAGCATCAATATACCGTAGAGGATAGTGAACTGAGATTCAGCTGCTTATCTCATCATATCGGACTGATGGAATGGAGTTTTACGTCCTACTGATCTACATATTATTTCACCCATATTAAATGGGGTTCAAATTTGTATCTGGCCATAATGGAGTTTTACATCCTTGGGCTAATGAAATTGATTACATATAATTACCCTAAATTGCTGAGACTGTGTTTCTCCGGAGTTTGGTCTGAAAAATTAAGAGAGCGGAAAGTTTTAGTGGAGTGACAAGAACCACAGACGTCTGACTGAAAATTGGAATGGTGCAAATTGATGCTACCAGTGTCCCTGATACACATACAAAGTTTAGAAAACCTCTTTAAGCAATGAAACCTAGAAAATTAAGGTGGTTGAAAATGTCTGATACAACAGAAACTTATTTAAGTCTTCGGACAAAAAAGGTACCAACGCTTCGACCCAACTGTTGCCCAAAATTAAATTCCCATTACCTTTGTTGAGAGAACAATTTGGAAACGAGAGGATGACCACTGGAATTTAGGATACCATAAATATCTTCTGATACCACATCTAAGTTCTTGGCTACTATTTCAGCTACCGTATAGTTCACCTACAGAGACAAATAGAGTGAAATATAAGAGCTATATGGTGGCTCGTAACGGCCACTTTGCCACTATCTTGGTCTTCAAGTCAGCGTTGATTTTATGGATGATGGTCCATTGGGGGCCACAAAATTGTCCAAAAATAGAATCAGGCATTTTAGAACAGAATGATTAAAATTTGAAACTGGGTGGCAAATGCGGCGTCCAAAAAGGGTCCATGACTTACTGTCAGTGGGTAACCCCTCTGCCCCCCAACCCCTTTGGATTCGCCCTGCTTATTGCTTACCGTATCTGCAGTATGTACAATAGTAAAATAATTCCCGATTTTATTTCTCAAGAATTTACTCTTCTTGCCCAGATTTTTATTGACCCTTTCCAGGAAAGCGTCGTCTGTCGGCGTTTTAGAGCGGGAAATATCATCTAGGATGCCCAATACACCAGTCTGCAAAAGGAAAAGTTGTTAGCTGATATAGTGACAGGCAACGTCATGCAGTGTACAGTACCGTAAGGTGTTTATTTTCAACATTGGTGGGTCTTTAACGTTTACAGCATGTAGCACACGGGCCCTCTGTTAATAATTTCATCCGAACGACTAGAGGCTTTTTCAATCTGATCTAAACCACCGCGGCTACCGAAACAACGACAGTTTCATGGCTTATGTACTTACCGAATCTAGGGCGTCGATCACTTGTCTGTTGTCATTCCACGCAACCTTAACTGGTATTTTTACCCCCTCGCGCTCACAGTCCCGACTCTCCCCTACAAAAATCTGTGAATAGGTAAACTGGTGGAGCTTTTCAACGAGCAGATTGAAATGTAACTGTTCTAAACTGTTGGTGTTTCTATTTTCAAAGCCTGGTGAATCCACAATGGTAATCTTGTAGGAGTCTTGACTGTAAAAAAAAACAGTAGGGTAAAGTCTGGTTATTTCGTCCCCATGTTAAAGATTTAAGGCTATAGATGGTGCATTGCGTCATTTGTGTTCATGGTTGTTTACATTGTGTTTTGGTCAGTTATATTTTGGAGCAGAGAGTCCAATTTGAAGATAAAGCATCGGAATCTTCCCATTTCCCAGCATATCCCATAATCTATTTTAAGTCATGAGAGTTACCTACCTTTGTCGAGGTTCAGGATTTATAACTGTATTAAAACAATAGATTAACCAATCAAAAAGGCGGGAATATATCGTCTGTAAAATCTTATCACGTTGATTTTCTGCTTCCGGTATCGAGTTTCTCTTCAGGACCACTTTACCTACAAGGAAATTTTATTGGGTCAATACCAGTAATGCACGTGCTTTGACCGAAATTCACTGACATGCTAAACTATGGCATCTTTCCCATGCAGTGTGCAATGAGGGAAATTCCTACGTACCTTTAACGTAAACAGAAGTGTGCAGAAACACTGAAGACAATTCTTGAGGTAGCACGTTCAACAGACTGGCGGCTGAAACAAGAATCCAAATGTGGTTAGGTTGTGTAATTTTATGGGGTTCGTCCCGAAAAGTAGAGGGACGGCATATCTGTCAAATGTTCAAAAAGGGGTGTGGTTTAATAAAGCCCAATATGCACACTCAAATGAATTGATGGATTATGTGAACCACCACTCCATAAAGACATCCACAGAATGTAGAAAAGTTTAACCTACCCATTCCAACCTCGTCGTCGTTGGTTATAACAGCCCCACCCCTACCATCATCATGGAACCCGACGTTACCCAGGTGCAGGAGAGCCGACAAGACACCGAATATTTTATATATATCTTGGACACCTTGCCTTGAAAGCTGGAATCAATATAACTCAGTCAGATCATAATTATATGCAAGCTTAATTTGTTCGTATCGCACAAGTTGAAAGACTTATACCCTTTTCCCCCCGAGGGCCGGGAATTGAACTTCCGCAGTTAGCTGTGGGGTATAAGGGGGATATCTAGCTGAAAGTCTCGCTATAGGTTTATCCAGATCCCAATTGACGTTTGCTTGGTGCTTCCACATGTCAGCCTAGTATCGGCATTCAGCTTGCAAAACAGCTCAGTCGGTTCGCGAGTTGGATTGTCGTCTGCTAGCGAATGGGTAAGAAAAAAGGCCATGACCAAGTGCTTCCGGCTTTGTTAAGGATTTCATATAGATAAACATTACCTGGAAATTTATTTTCAGGTCGTTCTCAACAGTTTCTTTAATGTAGGCGAAACGTTCCTGATGAAATCGGAAATCGTCTTGAGTTGGGTAGAGCGGTACACCTGGTACAGGGGAGATGATTCTGGAATAGACAGTGGTTTAAGGTACTGAGTGCACTGGTAGATGGTAGTGAGAACCAAGGGCATTCGATAAGACTCATACCAACGTGCAGTTGCATTTCTATGAATCATAAGATGGTGGGGGATTAGGAGCCACAGAGAATGTACCCCGCCTTGGCCCTCCGCAGAAAGGCCACTGTATGAAAAGAAATGCCAAGAGATTACGGTCTTGTTCTTACCGGTTTGTCTTTTGAGAGATTCCCTTGAGCTCCACCTCCGCAACATTGCATGTGAAACTGATTCCAAAACGCGCCTGTGGACGCCTATGGTCTAAATTTGACCCCTCATCCAGAAAACCCATCCAATGGAAGTGCTTACCTATATTCGCCGTCTATATAGAAATATTTCAACTCAGTTTGTGACAGACCAGCTATCATATGGTAAAATATGTTAAAATTTTTCTCCCCTTCCATGACGTCACTAATCCTGGATTTCTCCAGATGATATGCGTTGATCTTAGCTGAAATGGTTGAATGGAATGGTGAGAAACGCCAACTAGCGAATAAAACCAATCGCAGCCCTCGACAGAAATGCCCTAGGACTAAATTATATTTCTATCTTGAATGGTTTCTCCCCTGTTCAAATATTGTACTTCCTGTCGAAAAGTTCATAAGGTTTATGTTTTGGTTTTCGCCCATCTTACCTCCTACAATGACACCTAGTTCGTCTACAAATACATCAACAGTTTTGGTGAATCTGCTGGCATTGGTGTTAAACTCCGTGAAAGCATTACCAAAAGCATCCACTAGGTTCAAGACCTGGTAAAGAAAAAACAAAGACTCGTCATTTTAAGTGTCTGGGAACGTTGTTCTTAGTAAAAATCATGACAAAAAAACTGACAAAAACCAAACTAACGACAAATAAAGATGATCAAAGGCCTACCTCTGTTAATTTGTCACCTAATGGAGACGGTGGGAGACCATTTTGTTTGACTTGGTGGTAACATTCTCTGATCAGCTGAGATACCAACATTTTACAACTTTCAGTTTTACCTATGTATCAAAAACGAAAAAGAAATGGTATTATACTGATTGGGCCAATGAAGACGTGCTAGCCCGTTCTTTGTCGGTTTCAGCTACTGATAAAGGATGGACATTGGACTTGATAAGGCATTTAACTGCCCGAATCATAGGAGCACATACGTCCGTCGTTTTGGAGCGGTGGAACAAGGAAAATAACAAGACCTAGTACGATGTCAATAGCTTACCTGATCCCGATTCTCCCAGTAATACCACACATTGTGACTGTTTGTGAAAGGAGACGTGATTGTACACACGATGAGCTATAGAGTAGATGTGAGCTGGGAAATCACTCAGTTCCCGTAGATGACAATACTTCTGACCAATCTGAAATGAAATGAATGGACTTTGATGCGAATACAAGCAAGGACTTGGGTGGGTGAGGGACTGAAAGTGCTACTGCATCTGCTGCTACTGCATTCCGTGATAAAAGAAAGGCGTGTATTGCAGTCATGGTATAGGACGAAGTTCCCAATACCTTAACCATTGTGAAGATGGTTATACTGCAGCTACCGTTGTCCTTCACTTCTTGGGCTCCATTCGCATGATGTTAACGCTATTGTTTTTTACAGTTGCCAGTAAAAGTGCCAATATGCACACGTGGGCGAGCTCACTTTATTGGTAGGGGTGTCACCTTTCTAGTCTAAATGGTGCATGTGCATACCATTTGATAATACTACAGAAACTGCTACGCTGTTCATAATAGTCCACTGAGGGGCGATCAACCAGCACTTCCTATGGCTTAGATTCAGCTTTACGGAAACTACGAGTGTTGCCGAATGTAAAAATGTAACCTACCTGAGGTCCGTAAATAGGTAATAATGTAAAAGGATTTAAGGCAACTAATATATCTCCGATATAGACCTGGAAATATAGAAAGAGGGATAAATATGAAAGAAATTAATGGAGTTTTACGTCATACTTTTCTGCACCTAATTGAGCAGAAGACATGCAACTCCATAGAGCGTAAAATGAGGAAAATTTTCCCAAAACAGTGGCATTAGCCTGCTCTTTTTCGATCTATAACATGCTGGGCCTTGGTTTATTGTCTCATAACTCCCACCCCAACGACTGGACGCTGTTTCCCTGGGTCTACTGACGACTCTGCAAGGTAATAGAAGATTCCAATATGCTCCGGAATTTCCTTCACAAAGGAATCGTTGATACCCAAAGGAAAGTATTGATTAAGTCAAGACTCTGAAGCGTCTAAAGGGTTAACTTACGTAAATGACATCCTGTTGATAATTTGATTGTAGACAGTTAAACACGCTCTGACCTAAGACCTCTGGTAATTGGGTCAAATCTGCTATTGGCGCTGCCATCTTGGATTTACGTCATCAACACGTCATGGAGGCTCTTAAAGTTTCTTCCAATCCTGAAGAATAAAAAACATAATTTCCTTTTTATCAACGTCTACACATGGACCACATTATTCCAATTTACTCCACCGTTCTGTGTTTTTGAATTTGGGGGTACGCCCTAACTACTGTACCCCAACTGGAGCCGCCACGGTTTGACAGTGGTCAAAGGGTGTGCCCCTCCCCTCTTTTCCTAAAGTAGAAACACCACTGCCATGTTAAAGCGGCACATTATTAGTTGGGCTATATTATTAAGGATGTTATTTCCACGTGAGAAGAAGGTCGGAATTTGAGGACGTATTAAGATCGAAATAATCCCAGTTAAAGAATGAGGAAGTAAAGTAAAGCTGATATTGCGCACATGACTCCATTTTATAATACTTGTCGCTTCGAGTATTTCTAATAGATCTCTTTTCTTGGGGTATTTATAGACAAACAAAACAGTTAATATGGATAGATCATTTAACCTTTCACTGTGTGTCGTTGTTTTAACAACGCAGTTAACCACTCTCCGTCGCACACAACATGTAAAAACTATACAATTCGCAGCAATATTTATGTCTATGTCTCCGCACACCTGTAAAATCCAAGGGCGCCGGCCATTTATATGCACACCTATGTTACATTCGCAGTAGAACTACATGTATTATGTTTATGTCGTCGCATATTCAATAATTATACTATGTTCGCAGCATAAATAGACCGTCGGCCATCGCACACCTATGTAACAAGTACATAAGTAAATAATTCTCAGGACAACTGTGTCTATCTATGTATACGTCGCACACCTATAACAGTCGGTCCAGCCTCCTATCTTGTCGGGGGGACACATGCCCTGACACATGGTAGAAACGCCACTGTCCCATCCACATAATGAAACAATCGCTCGCACCTAAAGCCATGTCTACCTCACTACCATCAATTGACGGATTTATCAACATTTTCCAAGATCTTCAAGAAATCGTCTAATCTTAGATCCAAAGAGGCGTGTTATATCATAATATATGTTTCACAATAGCCCCATCTTTAAGGATACTTTGTGAAATAACTCCAAACCTCTAAAGCTAAGCTATGCTTACCTTACTCCCTACACCATTTTAATCATTTACATCCTAAATAGGTCTTCAAGCAATCGTCTCTATCATACACATATCATACAAATAGGACTGTCTAACTATGTATAGTGCATATTCTCACTTAGTACACGAACTAGCCTTCTATAGGGGTTTTTAATATTTGTGATAAGGTATCAGATAACGGTAAAAAAAAAACAACATCCTGGTTTAACTTACTTACTAGGGCTATGTGGTATATATAGGTAGGTATGTATAGATCTTACTGTTACTGTAGCTTACTAATAGGGTCGGTTGAATATAGTGGTTGCCGCGATACCATTCAGAATTTTTGCTGCAATTTTGGCCCTAAGAGTTCCTCAGACGTTATATACATATAGATGTGATGGCCCTACCAGTTCTACACACGTGATGGCCCTACCAGTTCCTCATACGTGATGGCCCTCCCGAGTTGCTCAGACGTGATGGCCCTACCAGTTGCTTAGACGTGATAGCCCTACCAGTTGCTCAGACGTGATGGGGCCCAACCAGTTGCTAAGACGTGATCAGATGTGATTGCCCTACCAGTTCCTGAGAGGTGATAAACGGATGTGATGACCCTAACAATTCCTCCACCATGATGGACCAACCGGTTTCTCAGACGGTTATATGCATATGTAAGTTCTTACGGTTACAAATTTAGAAGGGCGTTGCATGTTTAAGAATATGGGGTAAGGCAGGGTGATTTATTATATTCAGTGTGTAGAGATAACCTTAGATAAACAAGTGCATGTACATTATTTATATCTTTATCATTATCCAACAAGTCTGAATGTCCTCTGCTAGGTGATTAGGTGCTGTGGGTTAGAATCCTCCTCATGATAAGAAAAATTCAGATGCCTGTGCCAGTGCTTCTGAGAGTAGTCCCAGCGTAGGCTCTCACTCCTTATAACTATGAAAGGGCTAGGTACTACAAAAGAAAATCTAAAAGAGCGAAGAGTCAATATTCCCTTCCATTTCATGAAATAAGAAAAAGTTCCAATTTTCAATGTTTTTTTTTTCAGAAATGAAATTTACAAAATAAATAAAATAAAATATGATAAAAAATGATTTTATACAATAAAAAAGATGCATGAAACCATACATTGATTCTGCTGTACATAGGCAGTGGATAGCCAGTCATATCTGATTAGACCTCATAAACACCAGGCTGAATAAATCAGAAACTGGTCTTTCAAATACATTTCCATCTGCCTGCTTTGAGAAGATTCAAAATTTTGTTTTCTGTTTTTTTCATCCGCATTGTAATCTAACACATTTTCTACCACAATCCTGTTCTAATGATATTATCTTTAACCAATCACAGATTGTCTTATTACATAACAATGATGATGGGTCCAACATGACACACTTTGATTGGTTAAAACTAACAACAACAGAACTGCAATAGAAAACTTGTTAGATTACAATAGAGATGAAAACAATAAGAAACGAATTTTGAATCTTATTTTAATGTGATTGATCTTTCCCAGACCTGCACAATCTTTTTCAGACGTTGAATATTTTTGTTCATCCAGACGTTAATTATTTTTGTTCATCCAGACGTTAATAATCATCATCATCACTATCATTATTAATATTACTCTGTCTGATAGCGATATTCATGACATCTTTAATCTCTGGTTTCTCTGGTTTCTGTACATCAGATGCCACGGCTCCTACTTGTGATAACATCCATTCCAATTCTACAGTAGAAAAATTATAAATTTAGAAACAGGGATTGGATAAGATAAGCCAGTCATGTCTGACTGCAACAATTTCAACACTTAGAAATAACCTGATGGAAATAATCAATTTTTACAAGGGTAACAACTTAGGTTCACGAGGATCTTGTCTACCAGCTGGTCCTTGACCAAACCTCTGGTATTGATCTTTCCCAGTTAACCCACCTGTCTACCAGTTTGTCCTTGCCTTAACCTCTTGGCATTGATTTTTCCCAGATGATCAGTACTCATTTACAGCTGGATCGAAAGGAACAATGAGGCTTCTCCCTAGAGAGTCCCTGTAAGTTTCGATAAAACGAATGTCCAAAACTTACCATTTATTTTGAAATTCATTCCTCCAAAAGACACAGGACCAATCCACTGTTTCTTTAAATCACCTTCAAAATACACAAAGATGGTGGGGAGGTTCTTATCTGGGTAATTAGGAATACAGACTGAGGAGATACTTTTTAAAAACTTGGTCATGGGGAATTTTCTGGCAAGCTGTGATAGATGCTGGTTGATTAGTGAACATAATGGAATCCTGAAATTGAAAACAGAATGAATGAATAAATGATAGAATGAATGAATGAATGATGACTGAAAATTTCCAAAATGAAAAATGGTCGAAATTCGCTTAGTTTTCAAGGACTGCTGTTATCCACAGAGCTGTGTCTTGTGATAGAAAAAGCAGTTACCTACCCTTGTTTGTAGATATGTAAAACAACCCAGACACCTTCACCAGCTTCGTTAACCTCCCGTACATAATCTGCCTTAGTTATCTCCCCTACATCTCCATATTTAGACTTCAACTGTATGGCTTGCATCTCAGCTATTCTCTGGCGCCTAAAATGAATTTAGGGTTTGTTAATTTTGAGACAAGTCAAGATTCTCCAGACAGAAATGCTGAATGACAAGGCTATGATTACCGTGGAGTGAAGGGAGACAACTCTTACCTATATTGTTCAAACATTCTCTCATCATCATCATCCAAACCATCTTCAATATCATCTAATTCATTTAGTGACATGTCACCCATAGCTTTTCCTGTAATCAAAATATTTTTACTCTAGAATAACAACCAAACTTTTAGGACCGAGGCATCTTCACAATATCAAACTACATACTTATACCTTGACTGCAATAGTCACTTTTCTTGTATCACGGAATGCAGTGATCTGATTAGATTGTAGACCATCGAAATACAGCCAATACGAGCCGTCGTCAGAAAGACTCTAACCCTTTTGACTGATTGTTTACAGATTTTCTGTTGAGGCCTCTGATTGGCTGCATTTGTTTATGTACAATTTATTTAATATATTGCTACCCTAGCTAGATCTGCTACCAGAAACTAAATTTACCATTTTGTTTTTCTTGAACTGTCTGTTCCAATATATTTACGATATCATCTTCTGAAATTTCCGCTTCTTTTTTTGGTGGAATTATTCCTTTTGATCTCAGTACATCATTCCATTCTGTATCAGCATTAGGATCCTAAAATATCAAATTGAAAACGTACAATAATGAAAAGACAAGCTAAATTTGGGGTTGTGTTATGTCTGACATTGGAGCGAGCTAATCCAAGAGCCTGGCTTTCATGCCTTGAAGTACAAGATCCTAACCTACACTCCTACAGGTGTTTCAGAAGGGTGAACATTCTCTGCTATGGGTGGCTACCCATCTCAATACCCTACACCAAATTATAGTAGGGCTTACAGATTATCGTCTATTTCATTTGGGAGTTTTGATCGAATAGAATCTCATTGGATTAACCAGATCGACATTGAAACATCGTGGCACTATGTGATGATACGAGATACTACAAGAAAGGTAGGGATTCCCCCAAAATAGAGGAATTCCCTTTCAGAAATCTCAAGAAAACCATCAAATTACCTGCATTTTGGATGATCAGAGTTCGTCTTTAACTTCTTCGTCACTTTAACTTTACGACACCTTTCTGTAAAACGGATCGTTAGTCCCTAAATTTAGATATTACGATCTAAACCACGCCGATCTATGACTAAAACTTTTTCCAGAATAGAGTCAAACCCGCAACCTCGTGTTCATCACGTGACGTCACAGGGATTCCCCTTCCTTATTACCAAATAAGGTAATGGAGAGAACTAAAATTAGATACAGCTATAGACTCGATTGTCATAGAGCTAGACCAAACCACTGGACCAAACACGGTCAAAGGGGGAAAACTCTTTTTAAGAACTTTTTGTTTACTACGGACTACAGTTAAATTGTTAAAGAACAGATTGACCTATTAACTTAATCAGAGACATTTTGAATAAATTATCGGTTTAGATGGGCTGAGGTCGTTGTTTACATTTTGTGGGATGGTCAGCCGGGGGTTTACTGACTCTAGAAGCACTGGTCGGGGATTTTAAGGTAACTACTGTAATGCAGGGCTCACAGAAATTTTGTAGAGGGATTCATTACAAATGGGTGGGGCCTTTTCTTTCACTTTGTTATCGGCTTAGTTTGTAGTAAGCCAAGAGATGTTACTGCGCAAAATAGACAGTGAACTCATGACGACTGGACTTGTGTAATGGCTTATGACTAGCTTTGTGTTCTTCTTATGCAATCTGTTTATTTTGTGGCCTGAAGAGAGCAACAACCTCGTGAGTGAGTGGAAATCTTTAGTCAGTCTAGCATAGGATTGGAAGATTGATAGAAAATCTAAAATAGGTCAAGGTATTAGTTTCCCTAATTGTACACTGTATGGCATTGCCGTCCTCTTGGCACAACCAGGCACAGAAAAGTAGGATGTAAAACTCCATTACCGGTACATTTCTTTCTGATTTCTTTTCATTGATTTCATTTCTGACTTTTTTTCTTTTACATTTCAGTTTTGAAAGAAGATAGAATGTAATAAAGTTCAAGGTAACTATGGGACAAGGAACGAGTCTACCAGACTTAGGTCATCATGCAGGACGTCTGCAACTTAACCTAGAGGTCATTCATAAGGCAGCTCAACTAAGTTACGACGAATTTCTAAATTCCATTCAAGAATTGAATTCGGTTACCAACACTTTCACCGATCATCGCGGGAAACAGTTACATTTCGTTGTGAAAAAGGGCACGGACCAAACTATCTTGTGGAAAGGAAGTGTTCGGATTCGATGCATGAAATTAAATTCGGAGAATAAGAAAGTGGAATCGGTACGTCTGTTAACGTTAAGACAATATATAGCCATGTACAAAGAAATAACAGAGCAAGTTTCCAACTTGTTGCCACATCAGCAGCCGTTGTCACGGATACCACGTGACATCACTGCGTCAACGATATTCGATGGAGTTAAAGATCCTGTCCCAGAAACAGAAAATGATTGTGAGTGTTGTATTTGTATGGAAAGAAAGTCGGAAATCATTCTTCCATGTAGTCATGAATTTTGTGAAATTTGCATCGATTCGTGGCATCTATCCCATAATACTTGTCCTTTATGTCGAAATAAAGTGGAGAGTTCAGACGATACGTGGGTGTTGACGGAAAAACCGACCAGTGCTGACTATGATTCAGAGGTGAAAGGATATTTAGTGGGTCTAGCGGACAGAAAAGGGACATAATTCATAATTTTGTGATGCAATTATCATGCAATTCGATCCATTGTGATGTATTTGAAGACTAACATAAATAACATTAGGCCTATTTTACGCATTGAGCCCAAAATGATTCATGACACGCTTTAATGTGATATATTTGAATGAAATTGAAGAAAACTTAAATCTTTTAAGGAAGTTGTGTGTTTTAGGCCTACTTTTAGGCCTACTTTTAAATGAATGACGCTACGATTGACTATGGCCTATTGTGATATAAGCTTACAGGACGTTGAAAAATTAAAAGTGACACACTTGGGACCACAAAAGGCCAAGTAATGGCCAATTCACCATATTTAATTTTTTTAATTTCAAAAGGTTGTTTTTGTTGTTTTTGTAAATTGATAATTAAATAATTTATTCCTGTTGAAAAAGAACCATTTTTTTAAGAAAAGAATTTTAGAAACATCTCAATTTGTAGGGTACCGTACCGTACTTTTTGAATAACTTACCTTTTGGAGGATCCTTTCTTCTAGCTGATCCTTGGATGAAGCCATGCAAATCTTTTGTCCATGATCTTTTCTGGATTATCCATCAATTCATAATGATTAAACTTACAGCTGGGTCAACTGAAAGAAAGTGGAAAAAGGAGAAAAATGACTTGCTTGTTCAGCTAGGCCTATACATCAATTTTTTGGTCAGTGATTAACAAGAGAACACCAGACTAATGTCAATGATTTCCAAGCCCTCTTTTAATAAGATCCATCTGAGCTTTTTTCCAAAGCCTAAGAAACAGTAGGCCTACTACAGGCTTTGAAACAGAAGCATTCAGAGTTCAGTTTTTTTAGCCTAGCTAGGCCTAGATTGTTTTTTATGGCGATCAGCTCATAAGTAGACCCCCTGAAGGTCCAAAAACATAAAACATACCTTTCCTGTACAGTTCTGTCAACATCAACGTCCAATAAATGCAGAAAATTGTCTAATTCTAGGGGGAAATTAACGATCAAATAAATAAATAAAAAATCTATCGTCTGATTATAAGATTGATGAGTTACTTCCCTTTAGTGTTTTACTTTTTGTGAAATCCGCATTCAATATAAAATATTTTTAGCAAGATTTGGCTGTCCATAAATATTATCAGAGTTACTTGCCCTTGAATATAACTGAACATAAATAACTTGACGGAATAATGGATCTTTTAGGTAATTTTTTCCAGTTTTCACACATTTGAGACAATTTTCAATGTTCAGTCATCTTAAAACAACCTTCCAGAATCACGACTGAGCCATTGGCATTGGGCATAAGTGCTAGATCTGGCAGAAACGGGCTGGTTTTGTGGTTTGGAATTGGTGACCCATTTTTGAATGTGGGTTGGTTGGTTGTTGGCTTTATGACATTAATAACTTTCTTAAATTGTTCTGAGGTTTGTAAGAAGGTCAAGACAATAGCTGACTAGTTCTAGGCCAGAAAACTGACACTCAATTAAGTTTTGGATCTTTCTCCATACCTGCTGAATAGGCTGTATCGAATGGGGCACTAGGCCATGGGGCTAGGTGGGTACTTAGACTTTGCCCCTTTGGTTTTTGTGTAATTTGACCCACCTATAAAAGCAGTACAGTATTATGTAACAACTGATAATGTGCCAATGAAATATCTTTGGACCCTACTTAAATTTGATTTGATAGGAGTCTTATCAATTTACAAAAAAGAACATAGGATAGGCCTAGTTCAACATCAGTTTGAAAATCATGTTTTAATTTGATGAGCAGAAGGCATAGACTAGGCCATTAAAAAATGATGGACTTTTTATTTTACTTGCAACAGATGCTGGCGTTTCATGGAGCGCAATGAAAATTAACATGAAAAATAATAATATTTTTTTAAATTGCTCTGTAATTAATTTATTGATCACTATTTTAACAATGAAAACGATTCAATATGAATTAGACTTAGATAATTAGTAAGCCATTAGAGAACTGTAGACCAAAACAACTGTCAAAAAGACTAAGCTATGTACATAAGTACACACGAGGTCAAATAACTACTTTTTGACAAGTTTATTCAAGGTTCAACTATAGTTCAGTGGCATGGATAACGGTGTACAACTTCAATCTAGCAGACGACAATCAAGACAAAGGAGGAAAATAAGGGTAAAAATGGATTCTTTTTTTCATTTTCAGGGAAGCAGATTTGTCGAGCAGACGACAATCAAGCTCAAAACTTAAATAATCAAAGTATTCTATTTTTATTTTCAGGGGAGGTTGAAAGACTAAACAGAACCCAGATGGTGACATAATTGTATAAATACTACTCCTGAACCCACTACCTCGCATAATGGAACGGTCCAAATTGACGTCTGGTCAAGGTGATAAAAGTAAATATGGCGGATTAGCTGGTTACCAATATCACAGACACGCAGAGTTCTTCTGTGGGGGAGGTGCAGCGTTTATTAACATCACTGTCACCTTCCCGATAAACAAGGCCATGTTCCGTCAACAACTTCACGGAATTTCTTCCTTCCGCGCCATTGGTCAGTTACAGAAAGAGGGCATACGTAACTTATATCGAGGGTTGCTCCCTCCATTATTGCAGAAGACTTCCTCTTTGGCTGTCATGTTCGGCAGTTTTTACCGATTCCAAAGATTTCTGGAAGAGAAAAATGGCGTTCATTCTAAATACGTCTATATAACAATTGCAGCAATATTCGCTGGGTGCCTTGAGACAATGTTCACTCCATTCGAACGTGTTCAAACTCTGATGCAAGACAAAAAATATCATAATAAATTCAAAAATACTCTACATGCATTTAAAGAAGTTCGTATCCATGGTTACAGAGAGTATTATCGAGGAATTTCAACCATCTTATTGAGAAACGCGCCAAGTAATGTCCTCTTTTTTTGTGGACGGGAATATTTTCGTGATAATTTTACGAAGGTCGGTGACGAAGGCTCGGTGAAGTTATTCAAAGACTTTGTATCTGGCGCCGTGCTTGGCGCCATGATTAGTACTATATTCTATCCTGTTAATGTGGTCAAGACTCGCATGCAGTCTCATTTGGGTGGGGAATACATGACCTCTTGGAAAACTTTTCAGATTCTTTGGAAAGATAGGAATGGCAGTATAAGAAAAGTGTTTCGTGGTTGTCATCTGAATTATACCAGATCTTTCTTATCTTGGGGCGTTATTAACGCTTCCTTTGATTTGCTGATGAAAACATTTTTTAACAAGTCTACTCGATTATGATAGTGTTTATGGTACCGGTATGTTAGCTTACAATATAATAACCGAATTGTGATTGTTTGAACAGTATTAGCTGGTATATGGTAATGTAAAGTGAATGAATTGGCTATTGAACTGGTTGTGATTCACTGAACAGAAAGGTCTGGTTATTAGATAAAGACCTATTGAACAGATGGTGACTAACTGAACAGATGGTGACTAATGGAACAGAATAGTGACTAACTGAATAGAATAGTGACTAACTGAATAGAATAGCAGACTAAATGAACAGGGATCATAGTGACTAACTAAACAAGAAAGCGATTTCCTGAACAGATTACTGATTAATCTGGATAGTGACTAACTGAAATAACTGACAAAGATAGTGACTAACTGACAAGGATAGTGACTAACTGAACAGTTTTGTGAATAAGATAATATTATGAATATAAACGAGCATAATTTAATTAATTATTCATAAAATTTTTTATTATGATTGCTCATTAAGTTCGATTTTTAAATTGTCATTTTTTATAACTTAATGAAATTTGCTTCATTTTGTCAATTGATATTATTAGAATGATTAAGAAATTTCTATCTACCACAGCATTATCATGCACCCGGGCAGTAAGGGTTGAAAGCCGACACCAGAGGCACTGGAGTGGCATAAGTCTTTTTCTCACCTTCAGGAGGATTTAGAGAGCCAGGCACCAGCAAGTGTAAAAGTTATTTTACAAACACTGTACCTCATATCTTAACAAATACTATAATAATAACTTGCTGTGGAGTTCGTGTAATAATTTTGTCAAGTCAATGGATTTTACATTTCCTGTGATGATGAGAGCTGAAGTAGAACCTGTGTTCAGATATTCATATTAAATAGAGATTTTTGTTGTGTTTATTTTGTTTTTATTGAGTTTGATTATTAATATAAAATATATCAAATATGTAGTAGAACCAAAAGATATTGTGTTATTTTTTATCATATCATTATGAGGAGGGGCTGTAGTTACAGTTGGTTAGGGTGTTGAAATCTTTACATGACGTCATAACATGCTGGAGACGAGCTGTAGTTACAGTTGGTAGAGCATTAAAATCTTAACATGACATCATCTGTTAAGTAATGTCATGCAAAATGGTGGTCGTAGATTTAGTATGTGAAATTCAGGTGACCTTAAGCAAGTTGTCTTTCCGTATTATTCCAGTTGATCCAACTGTCAATGGGTACAGATGAAATCAAAACCGAAAGGTTTGGCCAAGGACAAGCTGGTAACAAATGCAAGCTGAAGCTATTTATGATCATTTATTAATCTAAATCTTTGAAAAATATCAAAATATTAGTTCATATGAGCCGAGATTTAGCCATTTTGGATATCCTTCGAAGCACTTTTACCCACCTTTTTTGGGAAATGAAAGATGGCATCTAAAATGCAACTGCCATACTGAAGCATTGTAGCATAAAAGTGCCCTTTTTATTAACCTTCGGAAACCTAGGGGCGTTTTTATCACCCCCTAAAAACACAAGAGGGTATATTTCTATTTTGGGTATTAATAATCTCCTAATATTACAGGGGCCTTATTCTGATAAACGTCAATCCAAATTTGAGGAAGCACAGTAATCTGATTGGTTAATTTCAAATTCAAAATTATGATCGACCAATCAGATCAGTTTTCCAAAGAGAGGCTCAAATACTAATTAAATATACAAAATATTTACAAAAATATACATCGTAACTATAACAACGCTAGTTTTAACCAATCAAATCAATGATAACAATGTACAAGTAACCAATCAAAAACTTGATCTCAAATTAAAAAAAAATCACAACAATCATATGTCTGGCCATGTTCCTATAGCAACAGTATATATTATCCATATCTAACATTGCTAATCGAACATAACGTTTGGCATTCGACACACACAAAAAAAAAATTTGACCTTCATTTTAAGAGAATCAATGAACGATACCTTTTACCAAAGAATTTTTTTGTTCAAGAATCAAATTTTCATAACTTTTCGATACAAAATTCTACAGATTTCCTGAAAAATTTTCAAAGGTATGTACACATTAAGTTATTTTGACTACATAAAAAAATACATTCATAAAGGCACAGTTTAGATGGCTGACAAAATCAAATTGTACTAAAAATTACATTTTATTGCACAAAGGTACAAGAAAAAAATGCCTGGAAAAATCAAAGTACAGTTCCAAAACAATGGGATTGTAAAAAGGTTTTCTAAACTTTTTATGTGTATCAGGGACACTGATAGCATCAATTTGCATCATTCCAATTTTCAATGTCCCTTATACTCTGGTTGTAACAATATTTAACAGCTAATATACGTCACGTTTCTTAGGGGCTGGACCTTTTTTACTTCTGTCGAAAGGAATTTATTTTGTTGCCTACAAAAAAGAATCCATAAGTTTGAATTCTTCCTCTAGAATTTTGATCACATTTTGCAAAATTTAGAGAAAATTCTATACACCCAAACATATACTTGAAGTTTATTTTGTGCCGAGGGGGTCGTCAAAGATGTCGTTTGTCGCGTCTTTCGATTCTTCCTTCTTCTTGGATTCTTTCTTCGCTTTTCCAACAACTGGCGTCGAATCAGCAAAAATATCATCTGAAAATTTTAAATAAAAAGAAAATTTGTTAAGATGGATTAAACAAAGGGTATAATCAAATAACTCACAGGAGCGAAGAGTCAAAATCAAGAATATTCTACAGTACAAAGACTCTCATCTCAAATCAAATTGACAAGAGCTGACATTGAGCTGAAAGAAATAT
Organism: Lottia gigantea; assembly: GCF_000327385.1. NCBI lineage: Eukaryota > Metazoa > Mollusca > Gastropoda > Lottiidae > Lottia > Lottia gigantea. Next base: position 121,014 of record NW_008710867.1, on the reverse strand, counting down.
CGGGGAACGTGGCAAGAGCAATGGACAAAAACTAACCTATATCATCTTTGAAAATTCCTTTCTTTTCTGTTGGTGCCTTCTTTTTCTTTTTTAAATCTTTAGTTTTGGAGGAAGGAATGTCAGCAAAAATGTCTGTGTCATCTTGAAATAATGTTTCGTCCTTCGTTGAGGCTTTTTTCGGTCTCCGTCTTTCTTTTTTGTCATCTTTTGTAGTTGAGGTTGATGCGAATATATCTTCTTCGGGCTGGAAACGTAAACGGAAAAAATGGTGTCTGAGTTAAAACTTAATAAGAAACACGTGCACAACTACTTGATCTCGAGGATTCTTTCTAGAAGTTGGTCCTTGACAACATCTCAGATGTTCATATGGGACAATAAACCGAGCCACCGTGTGCTACAGACTAGACTGGCATTAAAATTCTGAAATCTTACCTCATCCTTCTCCTTCGATTTAGTATTGGATCGTTTTTTGGAAGTAGCAAAAAAATCATCTTCCGCATCTACTGGAGTTTTCTCCTTTGATTTAGATTTACTCTCTAAAAAAGAAAACAAGAAAATAATTAGCAAATTTGGGTTTACATCATGTGATGTCACTTGCTAATGGCTGCTTCACCGACCGCTAGGGTACATATCGCGTAATTATGTTGCCGATGGAGTGGCGCTAGTGTTGAGGACAATTCAAGTGAAAAGTTTAAAGATGGCGTACCTGGTTTCTTTTTGTTAATACTGGCATCAGCGAAAATATCCTCGTCATCTACAATCTTTAACTTCGATTTATCTTTTTTATTTTTATCTTTCACCGACGAACTGGCAAATAAGTCATCTTCGTCTGCTGTTGCTTTGGACCTCGTTCGTTCCTTAGCAACAGTTTTATCAGATTTTGTGTCACTAGCACGAGGGGAGAACAAATCTTCCTTATCCACAGTTTCAGTTTTTTTCGGTTTGTCTAAATCACTAAATAAGTCATCTGCTGATTGTTTACTAGAATCAGACTTATCTGCCCCTGATGAAAATTTGCCAGACGTGAAAACATCTTTATCCTCTTTCTTGTCCTCCGTAACTAAGGCTGATGTGGTCTTTTCTGAAGAGATGTCACCCACGAGGTCATCATTTCCGAATAAATCCATTTTCGCAGGTGAAGAGGATTTTTCAGGTGATTTTTCTGTCGTTGCCGTCCTTTCTGATGATGGAGATTTTTCTGGACTGGCTCTAGGACTTTCGTTGCCGTTAGCAACACCATTAGCTAGATTTGGACTGTCTCCTTGTGCATCACCTGGGGTCATGGAAGCAATGTCTTCATATGTTACGCCATCTTCGAACACTCGTGATCTACGGGCGTATCGACTTTGTGGGCGTCGTTTTCTAGAAATCTTGGCTCTTTCCTGCAAAATGGAAAATGGATGTCGTTATTTGAAAACAGGAAGAAAAAAAGATGATTAATTAAGTCCTGAGGCGCATAAATTCTGGATTTGGACAGGGGCATAACACAATGAAAAATTAAAACTCCTTTTCTCATCTAGCTGTCCTGGGTTATCCCCCAATTTCTCATCCAGCTGTTCTGGGTTAAACCCCGATTTTGTACCCAGTTGTCCTGGGTTAACCCCCTATTTTGTACCCAGCTGTCCTGGGTTAACCCCTGATTTCTCATCCAGCTGTCCTGGGTTAACCCCTGATTTCTCATCCAGTTGTCCTGAGCTGTACTGACCTTATTTTTACTGCTAAGAGTACTGGCTTCAGCAGGTTCATCAAAAGTAGCTGCAATAGGTTCGGGTGCTGTTGAGGGTGGTGCAGAACCAGGAAGCAATGCTGCTGGATTGATAGCTAGGTTAGCCTAAAAAATAACACAAAAAATACTGAAATTTTATGAAATTGGCTTGCTGCACAGCTGTTGCTTTTGAAATAGTGACATCATAAACATTTAGTTTAAGTGGATTGCAAGAGTCAAAGACGTCTGATTGAAAATTTGAATCGTGCAAATGGATGCTTTCAGTGTCCCCGATAAAGTTTAGAAAACCTTTTTACATCTCATCAATCAGTCAAGCTTTTGATATCTAATCATGCAAACAATAAACAAACAAATTAAAACAACAAGCACCTGTAACGAACCAATCTTTCCTCCTGAAGTTTGACCTGGTCGTGTTGATGTTGGTGTTGAAATAACAGGCAACTACCCAGAAAATACAACACAAATAATATATATAACACATGCTTTAGAATGACTGAATGAATTAAATAAATTAAACATAAATAAATAAATAAATAAATAAATAAATAAATAAATAAATAAATAAATAAATAAATAAATAAATAAATAAATAAATAAATAAATAAATAAATAAATAAATAAATAAATCAAAATCAAATCAAGGACATGCCACATCTATTTTAAAAAATTCTTCAAATATGAACAAATGCAATTATCAACTACCCAACACGGAACAAATTTTGAAGCTTTGTTTACATTGGCCTACATCTAACATCTAAAATTAACATGCACTACAAACAACAAAATGCACAGAAAATTGGAAGATTTACAGAAAACAGACTTACATCCCCTAAAGTATCATTATCTAACGTTGGTGCTGGAGGAACGCCATTTTCTAGCAATGGAGGACTGGGTACTGAAAAAAAATCAAAAAGTTTAGCTCCAGAAGGTATTTATACATCTGTATTCACCAAAATCTTAAGACATGAACACAAATCATAATGGATCTGTATTTCCAAATGAAGATAGGCAATGCCCTGGACCTTCAGGATAGCATGGAAGCGTTCCAACTCATCGTGGCTCTCCCAATATTCGGGGCTTTATCTAATGCCATAAATATAGAAGTTCCCTACCATCTTTAATACTGTCATCTGTAGCTTCACTATTAGGAGTTGTCTTTTCCTTGTCTTCCGTAGGGGATTTCTCTTCTGAAGGTGAAGGCTGCTCAAAACTGGCACCTTGCTTCTTCTTTAATCCTGCTAATGGATCCATTCCACCAAACATGGACACAGCACCGGCAGGTTTCCATGGTTTCGGTCCTGAAGATGGTGTTGGTGATGTAGGCGAGGCAGTGGACTGAAATGTTAAAATGTATTTGTAAGTCGTACTATTGCTTTCTCCAGTCTAAGCTATTATTTGGTTCACAAGGATCCTTTCTGGACCAGCTGGTCCTTGACCAAACCTCTTGGCATTGATCTTTCCTGGATTATCTGTACCCATTTACAGCTGAGTTGACTATAATAATGAGGAAAGATGACTTGTCCATGGTCAGACTTTCTGACTGAGATTAGACTAATATATAGACGCAAATTCTCTGAACAGGAGTGAAGAATCAAGTAAATCAAGGTGAAAATGTGCATTGGTACTTACTTCTGGAGAAGAGGGGGTAGATGTATTTGATGGAACAGCTTTAGATTGTGACGGTGAGGTGGGAGAACGTAGACATGGTTTAAGAGCAGGTTTCGGTAAGGTTTTGGGTAAGGTTTTAGGTAATGTTTTGGGTGGTGCAGGTTTTTTACTAATCACCTCTTCCTTTTTATCAGAACCAAACAATGGATCAGCTGAAATGAAGAAAACAGATCTGGGATGAAACATTGTCAAATTTGAACTCCTCCATGCAGATTTTGATGAAGAACTTCGACAGAAAAACATCTAAGCTCTGATTAATGCAGACATGGGCAATAACTCTGCTAAACTTTAATGAAACATTGTCAAATTTGAACTGCTCCATGCAACGTCTGAAAAAACCAGCAGACTTGGGCAACAAAAACTACAACCACATCTCGCATTTATTTCTTACATTTTTTAGCTTCTTCTTTCTTTTCATCTTTCGTTTCTTTATCTTCAGATTTTTCAGTCTCTCTCTCCTCAGAATCCTGTTTCTTTTTCTTTAACAGCGCCGTGGGATCCAGTCCTCCGAACATAGATACAGCTCCAGGCATTTTCTTGGGTTTAGCTGGTTCTGCTGGCTTTTCTTCCACTGGTGCCTGGAAAAGATTTAAAAGAAAAATGAACCACACCATTATTAGCAATGATGGACCTAAGGTGGTTATCAATGATCCAAAATGTCATGGGAGGAGCTTTTCAACTATAAATTTAACATCAGGGGATCCAGTAGGACTAAATTAGCCATGCTCCAAAATGAGACTAGTCAGGCAATCAAATACTTCATAACAGTCCAAAAATGCACATTCTGGTTGCTAAGGAAGTGAGGAATCCCACAATTACGTGTGATGTCTCCCAGAAGATCAAAATTCTTGAAGCAGAAGAGAATGTATCTCCAAGATCTATATTGGTGGAAGAAAATCTTGCAGCAAGGAAAGAGAATCCAAGATATATATTTGTGGAAGAAAATTTTGAAGCAAGCAGACATAGTCTAGTGCTTACCTCTGGTGCATCTGAGGATTCCGTTTCTGTGGCTCCAGCTACCAGTACCTTCTTTTCTGATTTTGCTGAAGATCCAAATAAATCTTCTTCATCATCGTCATCAAATAATCCTAAGGGTGATTTCACTGGGGCTGCTTTCTTGGCACTTGACTTGTCTTCTTCCTAATAAGGTAATGAAATGGAGTTTTACTTCTAATGTTTTCTTCTACAGCTTAGACTGAAGACTGGTATGCAGTGGGCAATGAGGAAAACTGTAACACACTGTTCATGAGACCAAAATACATTTTCTAAATAGTTTGTTAAAACACCCCTAATATTGTAATGAAATGTTCCAAACCAGTAGCTTGCTATCAAAAATAACTTTAAATATGCATGTGTGGACTGGCCCAAAAGAGGTCCAGGGGGTGATCAGATAGTAAATGTAACCAACCTGTGTTTTGGTGTCTTTTTTACCCCCAGAGTCAGCTCTGGGTTTTTCTGTGGGTGAAAATAATTCATCATCCCCATCACTAAATAAACCTTTACCACCTTCTTTCCTCTGAAAAGGGTCAAGGGTACAATTTAAAACATCTGGTTTTTACCCATATACTTTGATTGGTTAAAAATAAATTCATTAGAACATGACAGTAGTAAAAAACTTGCTAGATTACAAAGGAGATGGAGAAAAACAAGGAATTGTAACTATATTTTGATTCGCTTGTCATTAGTGCATACCTGTTTGACTTCTGCTGGTTTCTGCTGTGTTTTTGGTTGTGATGTGGAGGATTTTTTGGTAGAGAACAAGTCCTCATCATCATCATCATCAAATAGAGATAACTTATTACCATCTTTACTGGGTTTGGCCTTCTCTTCATTCTAGAATAAACCAATATCAAAGTTTACACCAAGATCTCAAATTTGGGACATTAATTTGAGACTTAACTTTGGGACAATATCTTTTGTTGCATGTTGCACATTATTGATGGTGACAGAGATTTTTCTGAAAAGGTGCGCATTATTTTCGCAATTAAGCTTATACAGTAAATTGTAAAGATCTCTACCTTTTTAGTGTCCTCAACCGGGTCCTTTTTCTTCAAAATATCAGCCCCGCCAAATAAGGACACTCCTCCTACTGGCTTCTTCTTCGCTGGTGCAGCTTCCGCAGCTGGTTTAGAGGCAGCTGGTTTTGGTGCGGGACCACCGAATAAATCATCACCCTCATCTTCAAATAATCCAGATTTTATACTTTCACTTTTCTTTTCTTCTTTCTATAAATAGTTCAAATGAATGGATCCCTGTGAACCTAAGTTGTTATCCTTGAGAAATATAGTTGTTTCTTTGTCTCTTTTTTGAAAGAGTTTGAAGATCCTGCTAACTAGTTGGTCCTGGGACCCTTAGGATAAACCTTTCCCAGATTATTGTACCATCAATCGCTGTGTGGTGAGCATCCCTCCTGCCAGTTGGCTGGACCTTCTAGTTATCAATCTTTCCCACATCAATCAAATGATGTCAAGATTCTAACGCTCTTACTGAGTGAGCTACACCCCATCCTCAAAGAACAATCCTGAAACGAACAATTCTCACTTACCTTTTCTGTCGGTTTGTCAGATTTTTTCTCATCACCACTGGCTAAAACATTTTCTTTGGACCCAAATAATCCTCCTTTAGATTTACTGAAAAATACCAAAAAATAAAACATAATAACACACTGACTGTGTCCCTTTTTAATTCATTATGGACCCCATGTTCCCGAGCCTTTCCATAAATAATCCCAGCTTGTAAAGAGATTGTCAAGAGGTTTTCTAAACTTTTATGTTTAAGACTGAAGGCTTGGTGGAAAAAATTAATTACAACGGTGGAAGATGGGTCCAGTCTCCTCCTGGTGATCTGATATTCAATAGAAAGATTATCCAGTATGTTGTCAATAAGTACTAAAACATACCAGACGTTTGGTTGATTACTGACACTATTTATAGCTCTAGAGATAAACAAACTATATAACCCCAAGCTGTATTAACTTTCTACATATTATAATAAACCACTTTCTCAATTAATTTTCATACAAGCCAAGTGGAGGGGGGGGGGGGGGCTTTAGTTTCACTTTTTATAAGCTTCTGTTATAATAACAGCCCGTCTTTTCTTGAGACACTGTCATATATAGAAAAGACATCTATAGAAATAGTGAGTAAAATTCCTAGTTTGAGATATTTTTAAAGGAATTATGTGATTTCCGTACATTTCTAGTACTTCTGAAGACTATTTACATATATTCAAGACTAAAATCAACCCCTAGAAATGGTGAATCACTTTAAGAGTAAAGGGAAATGGTGATAGTTATATAATGCCTCTCTTATCTCTTCCTCTCTATATATTTCTATATAGTGTATAATATGTATAGGACCATGATGTTGAACAGACCTGTCTCAATTTCCTGTTTCAATACATAAATATATAAAATTCATATCACTTAGAGATAGAGAGTAGGTGGGGAGGACTGGCCAGGACCAGTGGGAAACGTTGGCCAAAACTTAGACTGGCCCAGCTTACCCTCTCCCCCTAGTTTTTAAATTCTTGTAATTGAAAAAATGAAATGAAATGAATGGAGTTTTATGCCCTACTTTTTCTGCTCCTTATGGGCTAATGAAGACAGACACCATGCAGTGTTCAATGAGGGGAATATTGTAAGGACAGTGGCATTAGCCCTGAGTCAAGGGATCTTTAATGTGCACAGCCTGTAGCACGCAGGGCCTTGGTTTATTGTCCCATTCGAACAACTAGACACTTTTTCCATGTCAGTCCCTCCGACCTGCATCACATACAAAGGTAAAAAAGACTTGTCAAATCCGAAGGTATCAACTCAACCTATGCTGGGATTGAATCCTGGACCTTCTGGTTAGCAAGCAAGGGTCTAACTCACTAAGCCACGGCAGCTCCCTTCATGGATCGAAGACTTTATTTGGGTAATAGGGCTAAATTGACAGGGGACCTCTCGCAAAATATTCAAAATTCTTTGTCACATGTACCCCTTTAGGGTAAAAAAAACTGTGCGATATACTTGCAAATTTTTAGTACTTACTATGTGCAATATCTTTGATAGCCTGACAAAATAAATCCACTTAAAAAATGTAGAAACACAAGACATAGTATACTAGTACTTAGCAAGATATACAACTCCATAATATCCTAGGCCAGTGCTTTCGTTACATATTGTCTAATAGATTACTATTCATAATGCCTCAACCGGTCCTTTAAGGTAACCTTTCCACTAAACAAATCAATTAAGCTATTAACTCTTCCTCAATCGGTCCTTTTGTGTATGACAATCCAAAAAAGTCATTCATTTGCATCTGCAAAGTTCACAGAATTAATTGTAATTATTCATTGACAAAAATCAGTGTGACACGACACGGTAAGACTAATACATCTGAATAAAAACAACTATAAACGACAAGATAGATCAAAACTTCCCCTTTCACTCGACCATGACTAAATAAATCATTTTAAACTTCCTTGATGAACTTTCTTTTAAAATGAAATGAAACGAAATAAATGAACTGAACAAATTGAAATGAAAAGGATTGAAATACAATGGACACAGGAATGAATTGAAATGAATTGTGAAACGATGGAAATGAAATGAATTTGATCCAGTAATGCACAAAGCCTGCAGAACACAGGGTTGTCTTAGTACAAAACTTCAGAAACACTTTACAAAACCAAAATCCATCCACACTGACAAAACTTTCAAAACACTTAACAAAACTACATTGAAAATTAACTTGTATTCGAACTAAACATAAAAATTAAAAAAATTAAGAGCAAATCACATCAGTCTCGAAACACAATTCTAAATTCAAAATCCATCAACACTGACAAAAATTCAGAATCATCCACAAGAAAAAACATAATCGAAAATTATCCTCCAAAACTAGAAAGAACATAATCAAATCAAGACCTAAACCAACCTTTTTCTGAAGAAACTTGATCTGGTTCCAAAATTCCTGGAATTCTTTGATATATGAGTCAAAAATCTAAAAATGGAGCACTTTAAAAACTTTTAAAATATCTACCTCTTAGGTGTAACAGGCGGCGGTGACTCTTTGTCTTTTGTTTTGTGTCCAAATTTCGACTTAATCCAAGAAGCAGCCATTTTGATCTTCCATGCCTTACAATATTGCTAAAAATAACTCTTGGGGTAACACAGGCAGACTATGGTGGAACCATCAGTTTGGTGCCAGGCCACTACTAGTTAATACAACCCTATCAGTTTTCATCTTAATATCAAAGGATATTAGGCCAGTGTAACTTAAATGTTACTATTTATAGCCCACTGGTGCACATCTTGACTGGAAGCAGACGTTAACTTGCCATTGGCAACCAACCAACCAGCTCAGCCCCGTCGTTAGGGTGAGGTCCGTGATTGGCTGGGCCCCAGCAAGTGAGAATTAAACCCCAGCAAAACCTTCTTCAATTCAGCAGAGATTGATTCATTTACGGACTTTGTACAAAATCAAAAAGATATAGATTTTGGTACGTTTTTGGCTTCTTAATATGGTCAGAAATGAGTTCTCTGAGTACAAAATCTGAGCCCCCTTTCTACCAGCTGATCCTTGACAAAACCTCTACATTCCAAAAAGGTGTAATAATCCATCATTCAATTTCTTTTTCAATAACATTTTCATAATCAAAGGTTATAGCCACTTTAAATTAAAGTACTGATATGTGGGATAGTCTCCTTAATAACAAATTGAAACATGAATGAAATTCAATGCTGGCCAATGTCCAACTTTGACCATCTGGGACCATTTTAATTTTCGTAGAATCAGACACTAGTATTAGTATCTGTTTGAATTAGTACTCAGTATGTTTACCTTTGTACACAGCAGGGAATCCATTACAGGGAAGCCATTACAAGGGAAGTCATTACATAATTACTAATGTACAAATAGCCTGATAGACTGTTAACACCCCACGATTTTATCTGTAAGTCTAGAGCTCTTAAAGGTTTGATGTTATTTTAGCCGGTGAAAGAAAGAAAGAGCTATTTTTGACAAGGATTACAACTTAGGATCACGAGGATCCTTTCTACCAGTTGGTCTTAGGCCAAAACACTTGGCATTGATCTTTCCTGATTGGAATGAGGAGAGATGACTTATTCTGTACCCATTTACAGCTGGGTTGACTGGAATAATGAGGAAAGATGACTTATTCTGTACCCATTTACAGCTGGGTTAACCGGAATAATAAGGATCCTTTCTACCAGCTGGTCAGTTATTTTGAAAGTTATAATTTGTTGGTAGTATAGTAACTTTAAGAATAACAGAGAGTTAAGAACATGGAGATATCAGGTTACCATAGAAACACACATACATTGCTTGCTCTTCTATACTGTATTATACTCTTAGCTATCTATTAGACTTGAGGCCAATAGAAATACATAACTGTTTCTTGTGTATTGGGTATTGGTTGGATTGGGGCTGTATTTGCCAGTCATGTCTGCTTGGAGCTCCAAAATGACCAGATCTTGTGACATATTTATTTATATTTGATAGTATTTGAAGGAATTATTAGGTGAAAGGGGCAAGTTTCAAGGGGGGGTTCACAGAAAAAGGTTATTAAGAAGACAAAAGCTTGGACCAAACCTGTAATTAGTATACGCAACCAGGACATCACCTGCAGAAGTTTTGTGGAATTACAGGACCAGGACGTCAGACAGGAAATTGAAAGGTTAAAAATAGAATATTACCTGTCGGATTTAGATTTTGGTGAGAACAGTTCATCATCCAGGTCATCATCGAAGAGACTACCAGCATTGCTAGACTTGGACCCAGAACGGTCACTTTTCTTCAGGCTGTCCACACTTTTAGATCCTCCTAGTTGACCACTGGCCGAGTTTTTAGATTGAACACTGCTACTGCGAGATTTCTCACTTGACGACCAATCATTGTTCTGAAATAAAATCAAATGGTAAAAGGATGTGAAAGCTTTCGGAAGCACTGACACCGGTATCAGAATTGAAGAGAATTCGAAACCATGGCAACTCATCGACTAGCAAATGACAATCCAACTCACAAGCTCCAAATTGGGCTTAGCTAATGGACAACACTATAAAGTGTCCAATGAGGGAAATTAGGCTCAGATTATGACTTTACCTCGTCATCTGACTCAGGTTGAGTTTTCTTCTTCAAGGCAGCAGCTAGAGGATTAGGACCTGGTCCAAACATTGACACAGCTCCTGCTGGCAGCTAAAAATAAGAATATGCAGATGTGGGAATGTTTGCATCAAATATATACCCAAATCAACCAACACTGCTAACAATTTACAGGTCTCTTGTTAGACATGAATGGTTACGCCATTTTCATATAGATTGTCAGCCATGTTCTTTTAGGGTTCAAGTCTTCATTGAATTTAAATATTCATTGTAAAACTATTGCATCAAAGAAATGGCCACTTACTTTTTTCTCAGGTTTGGCATCCTTAACTCTTGTGTCGTCTGCTACATCTGGGGTAGGAGCAGACGCAAGTTTCGAGAACAAATCACCATCGTCATCATCATCATCGAGAAAAAGAGAGGAGGCTGCTGGAGCTTTGCTGGTAGTTGATTTACTTGGTGCCTCTACAAAAGTAAAACATAAGGATGAAAGATGATAAGCACTATGCAGTGAGCAATGAGGGAAAGTTGAGGATGTTAAATCCTTATGATAAGAAAAAAATTCCTTTTGAACTGACCTGTTTTGGGTTGAGCAGGTTTTGACGTTACAGTAGAAAACAGGTCGTCATCATCCTCATCATCAAACAGTCCCCCTCCAGCAGACGGCTTTGAGATAGGTTTGATTGTCGGCTGTGATACCTGTGGTGGAGGTTCCTTATCAACCTTTACTGAACTACCAAATAAATCATCATCACCACCTAGAGAAATAAAAATAAATCATGACATCGTTTCCATGGCTATGTCCATCTCATTCAATGTGTAAAAGATTGGAGACCAGTACGGATAATCCAGGAAAGAACAATGCCAAGAGCTTTGTCAAAGAGCCAGATTGTTGTTATCCACGGTATTGTCGATGGTTGAAGGGTTGATGATCAGCAGCAAGCCAACATAGAGGGTGTAATACTAATATCAATTAGAAATCACGAAATCTAGGAATGAGGATCTACATACCTCCAAAAATAGAGATTCCACCAGCTGGTACACGCTTACCACTCTTAGTTCTTGGTCTGGTCTCTTCTGAAAAAAAAATCACAGGCTTAAATTCAGAAAGCAATGCCAAAGATACAGAAATTGGACATACCTTGGACAGCATGTCAGCATCCCTTTCAGAGAGTCCACATAGCTAATATCATGTATTTATCAAATCTGTACTCACCTTTGGGTGGAGCCTCTTTTTCAACTTCCTCTTCTTCCTCTTCTATTATGACATTTTCAGTTTTCTCTGCTGCTAATTTTTTCTTGGGTTTTTCTTCGATATCGTCAAAGAGACCTCCCTAAATCAGAAAATTATATCGTGATAAAATATGACCGCTAAAATTGTAGCAAGGAGGCGTGTCATCAGGCAAAGACATAAGGAAGTGTACGTTCCCTCAATCTAATTAAAATTTGGTCTCCATTGTAATCTAACAAGTTTTCTACCACAGTCAAGTTCAAATGATGTTATCTTTAACCAATCAAAGCGTGTCATGTAGGAACCCTCTCTTGATAACAAGAATGAATCAAAGGATAGCGTAAATGATAGTGGCGGCCATTTCGCGGAATAAAATTCAGACTTGTCACTGATTTACTTACCCCTTCATTATCATCATCATCAAATAACCCTCCACCAGAAGAAAATAGTCCCCCTTTCTTTGAAAATAGTCCATCTTCTTCTTCTCGTACACTTCCACTAAATAAATCAGGCTCTGAAAAAAAAGGCAGACGCACATTAATATAACAATTTCTTCAAAGCATGCCATACAATGAAGTGGCCTTCGCAAACATTTAATCATTGAATTGCTGTAGAACTGCTCACTTATATTTCCATTCTAAAAAGAGTCACGGATGGCTAAAATGAAACTCAATCATGTGTCAGACGACCATATCTCATTAATGTACCCCAAAAAAATACCTAATTCCTCTTTAATTTTACTTTTACTTCTCTCTTTTCTGCTCTTTTTACTTTTCTTACTTTCAACTTTTTCTGAAATTAAATACAATTTATCAGTCACTTGTTTTCAGGCCATTTTTACTTTACAAAGAGACAGTGAATCACATAAGGGTGAAGGCATCTTCACAATGTCAAGCTATTACGAACTGCATACCCACTGCCTTGGACCCTATTCTTGTATCACACAATGCGGCGATTTGATTGGATTGTTCGCTAGCTAATACAGCCAATCAGAGCCCTCGACAGAAAGATTTAAACATTGCGGCTTATGGTTTACAGTCTTTCTGTTGAAGCTCTGATTGGCTGTTTTCAGTAGCAAACAATCCAACAAACGTACAAACTTCTGTGATACAAGAAAAGTGGCTATTGCAGTCAAGGTATAAGACACAGTTTGTACTAGCTTGGCATTGTGAAGATAAGGTTAAATCATTACATAAGGCAAATATAGCTTCAAAACCTCCTATAAGGTTCATAACAAGGGCCTAGTGCAGTTTAATAAACAACCTCATTGTAGGCTGTAGTATAAAATCAGTAATAAAGTAGAGTTTTCTCCCTTTAATCAGTAAACCTTCCATAATTTCAATGCTGTACCTTGGGGTTCTGTTTCCTCTATAGGCTCTGCAGGTGCTGGCTTGGCAGATGGAACACCAAGCTTAGAGGCTAATTCTGAGGCAAAATCAGGGACAGCTGGCTGCAAAACATAAAAACAAAGGAAAGAAATTTAATATTGAATTCGAGAGAAACAAACATGAAACCTCAGTAAGAATTCTAAGATAATCGTACTTTTAACTGTCTTTTTTTTTAAATTCCAAAAACAAAAAATGATGTGTCACCTTTTTGACAGCAGCGGGTTGTTCCTCTTCTTCGCTGTCGTCAGGTGTATCACTATGACTACTGACATCATCAATATCGTCATGACGACTAGATTTCTTTTTCTCACTAAACATATCTTCTTCTTCGCTGGATTCTTCAGTCTCTGAGTCCTAAAATAAAGTAATTACAAAGTTTCAGCATGAATATTCTTGTACAAAAAAGTCAAAAATGACAAAATGAAAGCCATGCAGATTGAAAATAAGCTATGAAAAAGCTATATAAAGTTAAGCTATCAAAAAGCTATACAAATTCAAGCTATGAAAACAGCTCGTTAGGTTACGAAATATGAAAGCTATACCTGCGTTGAACCAGATGATTTTGTTAGACCTCGAGGTTTTCGTTTGGAAGGCAAATTATCATCAGACATATCATCACTGAACTAAACAACATCAAAACAAACAATAAATAACATAACCATGCATATATAAACAAACATAAGATATAAAATGCATATACAAGTGTTAAAAAGCAACATAAACGTAACCATGCATTCTTAAATAGTATTTATAAGCCAATACAATGAAAACTCTTACAAATTTTACGGATTTTTCAGATTTCACAGGGATTCTTTTTTGAAAAAAAAACCAGACTAACCTCTGAATCTGTATCAATGTCCTGTTTTTCCGACTGGCTGTCTTCACTTATACTTCCATGATCTGTTGGTTCTTCTTCTACAAAATACAGTGGAATAGATCAGTCAGAAGTGAGGTGAATTGTCGTCTGCTAGACAATTAGGTGCCTAAGGTTCAAATCCTTCTCAAGATTAGCTCAGTCAGTAGCAAGTTGAATTGTCGTCTGCTAAGACAGTGAAATAGTTCATAGACAACTACCGTATATTCCCTATAATTTCAGCCATATGTATCACCTCTAAGATTGAAAATGTAGTGAGTCTACAATCAAATAGATTTACCTGATTCATATTCTGTTAATCCAACATTATCGTCTTGTAAGAAATCAGGTCCACCAATCAAACATGGCATTGGTCTTGTCACGTACGGATCCTGTGGAAAAAAATAACCATCATCATATTCACGACTTTTCTAATGGAAAGACAATGTCCTTCAGTATACAATGAAGGAAAAAATTCAAGAATTTTTCATTTCATTTAAACAACAAGATGCTTTTAGACTATCTTTGATCTTTTATACAGAAGAGTTCATTATCCAAATTGCGGGTATATCACACTTAATTCATCCTTATTTTTAATTCAAACAAAAAGATAGACCTACCTTTGCCTCAAGAATGGGATCAACCCTATAATTGACATCTTCATCATCTTCGGAATCAGAATTAGCTACGTTTGTATCTAACGCTTCAAACGCCTGGTCGATCACATCTACACCATATTTCAATGCTGCCGTCACTTTAGGTATTAATTCTGCTTCACGCTCCTCGCGTGTCTTTTCCTGGAAAAGATACAATTTATTTCTCAAATCTTTTGGCTGGTTGGAATTGTTGTAACCATAGCAACACAGTTTTCATGTAGTTTGATTGGTTAATATAATATCTGGGAATAAGATTAACCAATCAGATTTCTTCATTTTCGTTTTATGATTATCGCATACTTTTTTTAATCAAATCTTTTATCGAACAAGGCTTTATCGACATAAGATTTCATGGATTCAATTGGTTAATATAATAACTGATCAACCAATCAGATTCCTTATTACAAAACTCTTAAAACATCACTATTTAGTTTCTTAAATGGATGGTAAAGACTTTTTTCTAAAGGATGTTTCGTCATTTTTTTTACCTGATCTTTTTTCTGTTCATCTTGTTTTTTCTCCATAGCATTCACATCTTCATCGTAGACTCTCTAAAATACAAAATAGAATCAAAAGTTATAGTTTGGTTCGAAACAACAATCCCTGAACACTTATCAATATATTTATTTGCAACCTGGCTCTGAACAAGTAAACCTTGATATACTTACATTTTCTACAAACTGTGTATTAGCCAACATCATAAAACCATTAAAAACATTGTTTACTCTGACATCAGTTAACTGTAAACAAACAAACAAACAAATAGAAACCCAATTACTAGCAATCGGAAACACAAAACAAAACCCCAAATAACATATTGGCAATACATTGGTAGCAGGTAATGAACTTTTTATATGAGCAAGTATATCAATTATAATGGAGAAAGTATTTCATTATCAATAAAGTAAAACTCACCTTGGCTTCATGAACCAATCCTTCTACTGATTTTTCAATTTCATGAGTCCTGGAAATGATTCTCTGTGAGAATTCCTGCAGGTGTTGTAACAACTATAAATAGAAATAAAATAATTATTGTTGATTATCATCCTTTGATAAAAGTTCTTCAACGAAATCATGGCATTTTCTAAGGAACTTGTCTTTAAACAAGAGGTAGTGAATACAGCTGGGAGCTGGATTGTCATATACTGAGAATTTAGGTACCATTCCCTCAAGTTAATTAATTATTTTTACAGAGCCAGTGCTTTCGAGAACCAGTTATCAGCTTTTAACCTCTAAACATTATCATTGATTTTTTGTTTAAGCTGAACCTACCCCTGCATCTCCTGCAAGTGTCCAATTGTAAGCAGATTTTCTGATTTCATCCACTGACCACGGTCTTTCCCAAATTTGAGGTCCATTTTGTCCACCACTTGCTTGTGCAGCAGACGTATCTCCCACAGTCTGAAACAAGACCAAAAATTCAATATTGATCAAATGACAAGTCAAAAGAGAAACCGAAAGTAGCGAAAAGTAAACACTAAAAATGAAATATTGCATCGAAAACGATCAAAATCGGACGACGTTTGCAATCAAAATATTCATTTTTGTGAAGACTAAGCTTTATTCCACAGATCTAAACAAAAATAAATTAGCTGATTTCAATACCTGAGACGTATTTCCACTTGAAAAGTCTTCAGCTGAAGTGGGCGGAACGGGCGGCGCCATGTTTGTTGTAATTGTCATGTGACACTGAGACCGTTTTCGGTTTTCAATCTCTACTTATTAAACCGGTTTCGGTGTAAGCAGACGAATCATTGTGTACCAGGGGAAAAAAAAAATTTTATCTAAAAAAATTAATATATATGCACCATTATTTCACAACGTATATTAAAAAACAATTTCTAGTCACTATTTTTATATATATGCGATTTTTCAGAAATAAAATGCAAAATTATTCATCTATACAGATTGCTCAATGAAAGCTCCCTGACCTAGTTTCTCCCAGATGTCGGGTCAATCGTAATTAGGTCAACTAAATCTATTTTTAGTCATGAGGAATTTGAGGGAAGCCCTTTAGTCAAAATGAAAAGTTTTACCAAGTTTTAAATAATGAATAACATTGATTAAAAGAGTGAGAGTTAGGCGAGCAGACGCCCAAGATGTCTGGGAAGAGAAAGCCGTAAGTTGAAAGTCTTGAGTGTTTATGAATTTTGATGGACTTACTTGTTTCATATGTGACCCTCTTGGCAGTCTTGGGCTGGAAACATCATTTCATTTTGTCAGATAGGAAGTCCTCTTCAATTTCTGTATAGGGGTGTATCTAGAAAATCCCTGGGGGGAGGGTGAGGGGGCTGAAATGAGGGATGTCCCTCTGAAGCAAAGCCTGAAGTGCATAGGGGTCTTGGAGTTTCCAGAGGCCCCCGGAAAGCATCAGGCATCCCAAGTTAAAATACGTCACTGCTTCTATACATTGCAGTACCCTTCTGGACACCTTGGATCAAATGTTAGTGACATCTTGGGAAATAAAGATAGGCTCGTAGGTTAGGGAAAGCAGATGTCTGATTCTGAAAAGGGACACAGGCAGCTCCAATGGAGCTTCTTCAGCTGATGACCATTTAATTGTATGTTTTATGATTTGATATTGTAGAGATCTGAAGGTGATAATAATGGGGGATTATGCTGTGGGTAAAACGTCTCTAGTTTGTCGTTATATAGAGGATAAATTTATTAAACATGAACCGGTGAGTACGATGCTAATTTCGATGCCTTGGTTAGTTCTTTTGGCACCCTAGTCAGTTCCTTTTGACACCTTGGCCAGTTTCTTTTGACACCTTATTCAGTCCCTTTGACACCTTGGTCAGTCCCTTTGGCACCCTAGTCAGTACTTTTGACACCTTGGCCAGTTCCTTTGACACCTGTGTCAGCCCTTTTAATCAACCAGAACATATTTTAAAAGGGTTAATTAAAAACTTTAATGAATTTTTTTCTATCTCATTTTAGACAATTGGAGCAGCATTCTTTTTAAAACAATGGGGCCCTTATAATGTGGCTGTGTGGGTAAGTCTCTTTAAATTTTATGCCTCAAATCCCTGTGGTTTAGATGTGCAAATATGGACTTCTGTTTAACTATGATTTGAATGATTAGACATTAAGAGTAAAGGTCTAGAGCTCTAAAGAGTAAAGGTCTAGAGCTCTGAAGAGTAAAGGTCTAGAGCTCTGAAGAGTAAAGGTCTAGAGCTCAGAAGAGTAAATGTCTAGAGCTCTTAAGAGTAAATGTCTAGAGCTCTAAAGAGTAATGGTCTAGAGCTCTAAAGAGTAATGGTCTAGAGCTCTAAAGAGTAAAGGTCTCAATCTCTAAAGAGTAAAGGTCTAGAGCTCTAAAGAGTAAAGGTCTAGAGCTCTGAAGAGTAAAGGTCTAGAGCTCCAAAGAGTAAATGTCTAGAGCTCTAAAGAGTAATGGTCTAGAGCTCTAAAGAGTAATGGTCTAGAGCTCTAAAGAGTAAAGGTCTCAAGCTCTAAAGAGTAAAGGTCTAGAGCTCTGAAGAGTAAAGGTCTAGAGCTCTGAAGAGTAAAGGTCTAGAGCTCTAAAGAGTAATGGTCTACAGCTCTAAAGAGTAATGGTCTAGAGCTCTAAAGAGTAATGGTCTAGAGCTCTAAAGAGTAAAGGTCTCAAGCTCTAAAGAGTAAAGGTCTAGAGCTCTAAAGAGTAAAGGTCTAGAGCTCTAAAGTGTAATGGTCTAGAGCTATAAATAGAGTAAAACAATAGAAGAGAGGTTGAACAATATAGCCTACAAGTGTGATTTTATGTATCTCTATAATGACTCACTGTATAGTCACCAAGATACTTGACTTCTAAAACTGAATAATCAAAGGAATAGACATCTGATATAACTTTTCATTATGAAATAATTACTCACTTATCATTGATATACTTCCTCATATGAAAAGTTAATTAGCTGTTAACAACGTTTTACTCTATATTTGTATTCTAGGACACGGCAGGTGATGAAAGGTATACAGGACTCTCCCATTTCTACTGTCGAAACGCAGGGGCGGCCATCTTAGCTTACGATATGTCAAATCCACAAACTTTCGAATCTTTATGGTAAGAAGTTTTGTATTATCCATACACAAAAACATAGGCCATGGAGTGAGAAATTGTCTTTGCCTTGAATGAGACCTCACCTTTTCTCATACTGCGCAGAATACATACACAAATGCATAGACCATGGAGTGAAAATTAGCCTCTTGACTTAAGGGAGATCTTACCAGGCAGATAGAATCCTCATTGTTATCCTTGTGAAAAATGGTTCCTTTCTTTTCTATTCAACTCTGCTAAAATTATTCACCATTTTGGAATATTTTCAGGGCTAGGTTTATGCCACTACTTAATTCGTCCACTGAAAAATGTCTGAAGATTGTCGTGGGAACGAAAATGGACCTCATTCCACCAGAAGAAAGGGACATAACTCTGGAAGAAGGAAGAAAATTAGCTCATGAATTAAACGAGGGACTAGATATATCCAAACTAGCATGTGAACCGTACTTTGAAACCTCAAGCAAAGATGGCAGCCATGTGTCTGAGGTGTTTGAATGCATATTTCAATATTGTCTCCCTTTATCGGGGGATCAAAGAAGCAAGTTTGGACTAAGTACTAGTACCGTGGACTTGTATGAAAAGGAACCGAAACGTGCAACAGCTAAGAAAGGTTGTTGTTGAATTTTATGATAATTTTATAGTGCAAATATTTTTGTTAAAGGAATTGTAAAGACTATTTATGTGTATCTAATTACAGCTTCAATTTGCACCATTCAAATTTGCAATCAGATGTCTATGGTTCCTGCAATTCCACTTTAGACATTCCAAGACATGTATATAACTTGTAATTTTATAATTAATGTTTTTTTAGTAGCTTTTTATATCTTTTGGCCAGTTTTTCTTCTTGATATTGTTCATTTTAATTGGTTCTCGAGAGGCTACAAGGTTGGCTTTCCACCCTAGAAAATTTGTTTGTACCCCCATTTGTCCAATTAACCAAAGTACTGAATTTTATTTTGTGTAATTTTAATGTCCGATGCTTTTGAATCCAAAAGGTGTCTATCCCCAACCACCATTTTTAATCGTTTATTCGAAGACAAAAATAAACTTAATATGTTATATAAATATTTATTAGGGACGGACAATTTTGTACATTTCATTTTACTATATAATAAATTACAATAAGATTCTTTTACTTTCAAGGTAGTATCATTTCTAGTTGTATAAAAAGTACATCATTTTTTTGCCAGAGCTGACTCTTTTCAGCTCTCTTTTTTTGACAGATGTCATCCAGTTAAAGTAAGGAAACAAAGTTTGCAAAGATATTCATGTACATCCATGCACAATTAGGTGTCTAGTCGTTCGGATGGGACAATAAACTGAGGCCCTGTGTGCTACAGGCTGTCACAAATATCTTTGTTAAAATATAAATGCATGGAATCAAGGCTGGATAGAATATGACAAGCAACAGAAAGAACACCCCTAATTTTACAAATGAGCTCTTCCAAGTATACATATTCCCTTCCTTATTGATACAAAGTATGCATGTGAGGAAGAGTTCAATATAAAGTTGAGGGGGGTCCAAAAGATGACTGGCACACTATATCCAGATTTGCATGAAATGTATGATTAAATGCTAAGATGATTACAGACGCGAAAAATATCACTGCCAAAAGGTTTGGCCATGGATCAGCGAGTCTGTGAGTCCAGCACAATTGAATTGCAGCACATTTTGAATAAATATACACAGCACTTGGTCAGTATCTCAGAGCCTCCATTTCGGTATTTTATCACCTTTCTTCATAAATAGCTGAAATGGAGAAGAATGTAATTATCATTTGGCCATTAATTTCACCATGATTGGCAAATGTTGCTCAATGCTGCCAAATTTAATACGTCTAGGGTTTGAGGTGAAAAAAGCTTCTATCCGTTTCGATCGGACAAAAAATCTATATGCTCAAGATCTTTTGCTCCAATTGAAAATAAGAAAATAGTATCTGAACTAATGCTGAAGGCCTAGAGAAAATTTCCCTCATTGCACACTGCATAGTGTTGCCTGTCCTCATTAATTTGAACTGATACTTACTCTTGTAGCGTACCATCGAGTGTGGTATCAACCGGAGCCTTATCTAAACGTCTTTCTGTACACAACTCGTGCTTCAATCTTTCTGCCGCCCTTAAATTACTGTCCTTCACGTGTTTTAATACTGTAGATTTTATCTTGTTCAATGTTTCTAAGTACTGGGACTGAAGCTGGGCCACAAGTTGAGAGTTTGGTTTAGAGTGGTTTAAATAGATCTGCTGCTTCTTTTCAAAATCCGTTACCATGGCTTCCTTCTCCATTCGGAAATCCTGTTTCAATTTTTGGATGTAGTTTTTATGGCTCTCCCTCATTTCCAACATTTTTTGATGAAATTCCACTGACATGGTTTTGTTTTCTTCAATTAAAACATTGCGTACATATTCGATTTCATTTTGATGTTGTTTCTTTATGTCTTTCATGGCTCGTTCGGCCATACTGGATTTGCTGCAAGATGACATTCGTGAGTCATCGCTCTTCTCAAAACTCTTTTCCGAATTACACGTCAAATTCTTCAAGAAGCTGTTATTTAAGGAACTGTCTTTACTATCATCACTTCCAGGGTCTTTCGGTGCTTTCTCATGCTTGTTTTTCGGCAAGCCTGGTAGACTCTTCGCTTCAGTTTTGGTTTGGAGTTTCTCATCTGGACCAGAATTCAGGTTCTCAACGAAGCTGGAATCGTTGGGTTTGGAATATTTGGCAGTCAATTGCTTGATTTCCATCTCTTTAATGATTTCCTCTTTAGCGCTGATTTTCATTTGCAGATTCTGAATTTCCTTATGAAGATCTTTTTCAGTCTCGGTAAAAGAATCCTTTGTGGTCTTTAACTTGTCTTCATATTCTGTCCAGAGTTGTCTTTCTTGTTTTTCTCTCTCCTCACATTCTGTGACATACATTTCTTTAATTTTGTCCAATTCTTGTAAAGCTGTGTCCAATTCTGACTGTGTCACCATATTTTTGGTCTCTTCTTCCAATTTCCCTAATTTTTGATTCAAGTCGTTGTTAATGGTGATTAATTTCTCTTCGTTTTCCACCATTTCTTGTAAACGTTTTTCAATTTCGTCGCCATCTTTCCTTGTCTTTTCACTCGATTCCAATGTCTTGCGTAAAATTTCCACATGACAGTTGGCGTTGGTCAAATCTCTCTGAAGTCTTTCGACTAAATCCTGCAGTTTTTTAATAGTGGAGTGGTTGCTTTCAATCTCGTGTCGAAGTTCGGCCATGATTTTTTCAGAATGCTGATCATCTAGGTGACTAATATTAGGTGTGCTATTAAAATGAAGAGTTTTTCTAATGCCAAGGTCCACCATGGAATCATCTTGAACATGCTCTAAGAGTTCCGAAGATTTGGAAAATGTCCCAAGACGACTAGCAGATTTGGAATGCTTGATTTGTTCTTTAAGCTCTTGAACTTCTTGCTGCAGACTTTTATAAAGTTCCCCACCTCCTCGCAGGCTCTCATTCTTTTCCAGGAGCGATGCCTTCATTCTTTCTTCCTGGAGTTCCTTATTCAGAGAATCGATGGCGTCTTCCTTCTCAGAGATGACCTGAAACGCTTTATCTAGTTTTTCGTTCAAGACTAGACGTTCTTGATCAAATTTTTCTTGAAGGCCTGTGATCATCATTTCATTTTGCTGTCGATGTTTATTTTGGGAATCTGAAAGTTGTAAATCCATGATTTGGTAATTAAGATTTTCAATACTGGTTTCCGCAGCTGTCAATTTCTTAACCATATCTTCGCGAATTTCCGCTAGCCTTCTACTTTCGTTTTCTTGCTTTTCCAAATTCATTTTCAAAGTATTATTTTCTTCTGTCACGCCTTTAGTGGATTCTTCAAGTTGACGATTTAATTTCTTTAAGCGTTCTTTCTCTTCTTCTAAAAGAGTCATTTGATGTTTGAATATTCGCATCTCGCGTGCCGATTCCGTTTTCAAAGTTTCATATTTGTGAGCGAGTTCTTCAGCTTCATGAGCTCGAGCTTTGTTCAGGATTTTTAATTGCTGGATTTCGTCTGAATATGAATCTAGTACATGAGGTTCTGGAGCGTTTCTCTTATTGGGTAAGCTGTCATCATCGTCAGTGTGGTATTGAACCTTGTGTGGAACATCTTGGTACTGGTTGGTTGGTTCGGTATAGCCGTTTTGGTGTGTGTCAAAATTCTGAAACTGGTTTGGATGTGGAGGATGATCATGGGAAAGGAAGTCTTGACCAGCTTGTTGGAACTGATGATGAGGTACCTTGTTTTGATGATGTCTATAATGATCTTGGTCTAAACTCGTGCGTGAAAATTGATGAGATGGAATGTTGTGGAAATCTTCGACACTTTGACTCTGGCGTCTCAAAACTTGATGATCTGTTGCCAGATTTCTTTGCTGGAATTGATTGTGATATTGTTGATCAAAGTCCTGGCTTGTTCTGCCATAAAGTGGATTGTTTTCAGGAGCTTCTAGTGGTTGGGTGACTGGATTCGGATAGGAGATGTCTAAACTACTCCGTCCTTCGAAATTATAACGATTTTCCGTGAAGTAACCATTTCCAGCATCAGGTTGAGGATGAGGTTCTGGGGTTTCTGCGTAGTGATTGAAATTTTCTGCATAATTATTCTGCGTGTAATAATCTGCTGGTCTGTTGTTAGGGTAGGATTCTCTGGCCTCAATTTCAGGATGATTATTCCTAACATGGCCCAACTGCTCGGTTCTTGGATCAACATTATTGGATGGGAGTGATGAAAACTGCTGCTGATAATTTGTGGTAGAGAATGGTTGAAAGTTTCTGTTGTTCAAAACTTGGTGAGGTTGTGGATATTCTGAAATCACTTCATTCTGATGAGAATGGGATGGATCAAGTGGGTGAAAATTTTGTTGATTTGCCTGGTGCTGAAACTGGTCATTTTGTGAATATAAGGCACCATTTCTGTGATTTTCAGAATGTTTGTCATTGTCTCCATGATGTCCCTGATTAAAAGATGAATCACCTTGAAAGCTACCACCATCGTGACTCTCGTTTTCTTCAGAAGTTTCCGATAAAATATCTTCATCCATTAAATCGAAAGCATTGGTCAACATTTGACGGAGTTCATCTTGTTGCTGTTCTTCCTCTCTTTGATATTCCAGTTCCTGGAGATTCTGAACTTCTCTGCCATCGAAGTGCAGACTTGTTCCAACACTTCCAGGGTCCATGACGCACAAATAATGTAATATATTAGCAAAATATTCAAAAATTAATCATCACCGGAAGTCAAAACATTTGTATACGCCGCCATCTTGGATGCATTCCATTGAAGGTGTAGTGTAAAATTCGATTTGGTTTTGTTATATGGCAGGTGTAAAAATAGGTTTTGGATTCACTTTTGGTGTGAAATCATTACATTTTTGATTGTTTTGGGAGTCGTTAGTATGCAAGAATAACCATATTGGACAAATAGATTAGAAATCTGTATTTCTTAAAGGCTCACATTCATTTGGGGTCAAATGAATTTCATAAATACACCTATGTAGGCTTAGGTCACTGGCTTAGGTCACAAATAAAGAGATCTGCTCCTGCCATTCAGGGTTGGTTTGATATGAGGGGCCTCTCGGAAGCACTGGCACTACACTTTTTCTTTAAAACAAGAGATTTGGACATAAGCTAAAAGTTCAGAACCTGTTCCAAGTGTGCCGAAAAAATAGTAGGTGTAGACAAATGCAAATGGCGGAAGAGGAAATTGATGGGAAAATTTTGATGGTACATATATCTGCTCTCATACCATTTGATTGGCGGCAGAATTGGAACAGACAGAACCTTCTCAGAACTCTCCAAACAAGCGCCACCTATATAAAAAAAAGGGACTTCACCATAAGATATCATTTATTCTTTTTATTGTGGTTTTTATTTACATTTTTACAATAATTTATAAAGATGGAAGAAAACAAACAAACAATAAGGGTAATAATTTCAAACATTCTTAATCCGCAGGAAATTTTGTCTCTTTTTTTACCCCTGGGGAGTAATAAGGATCATAACTCTGAATTTGAGGGAGGAAGATGATTAGACCGAACGCTTTCTCCACCAATGTTACCGCCGTCTTTCTCCCTTTTGTGTACGTTTTTTCTCAGCCTCCTTTCTATCTGCCTGTTTATTTTTCTGGGTCTCGCGATCTAGTTTATCTTTTTCACGTTTTCTGTCCGATTCCGCTTTGGCTGCATCTCTTTTAGCCCTTTCTTTAGCTGCTACATCTTCAGAGTTTGTGTTTTTAAATGCTGATAAAACTAAAAATCTCTAGTTAAGAAAATAAAATAAAGTGTATTCGGTTAAAATCTAAAAAAGATGTAATGATCATACTTTACCAAAATAACAACTTAAATCAAACAAAAAAAAGGTGACTTTCCACCAGCTGGTAGTTGGCCAAATATCTTTCATGGAGGTTGGCCCTGCTTTGAGAAATTTAATAAGGTTGTTAGAAAGATTTCTGCTAAACAATGTGTGACATCACCATTACAACAGCTTAAGTTGCAAAGTTTAATATTATTTTTAAAAGGATACAATCATCAACATTAGTAATGTGTTTACCACCAGTTGAACCTTGACTAACAGTTTCTATCTCTTCATCAGATTCTCTACAATATAGCTCAGGAAAATAGATTCATATATTTCACAAAAATATTACAGAAAGAGAAGCTAACCACTAACTGGCTAAAAATGATTGGATTTTTGTTTAAAAGCTCATAATATCATAGTCTACTGCTACATCTTCAGCTTGGACATGCCAATTGATTTTATTCAACCAGGATTCTTGGCATGCAGCCACCTTAGATCTTTGTCTTGATATCAATAGGCACTTTTTCTTTTATCATGGAATCCAGCGATTTGATTGGATTGTACACTAGGAATTACAGCCAGTCAGAGCCCTTGACAGAAAGAATGTAAATATCATTGCTTATTGTTTACAACCTTTTTGTCCAGGCCTTTTATTGGTTGTATTTGCTAATGTAAAAGCAAACCAAATCGCAGAAATTACAAACTTCAGAGATAAGTGGCTTATGATGTCAAGGTATAAGACAACATTAAGATACAAGGATACGTTTCAGAGCCACTTGGTACCATACAATATTGATTTAAAATGGCTTCCTTTCGAGCCTTCTCATCTTTCGATTTTGATTTGACTTTAGAAACTTCTAACTTCTGCTTCTCAAAGATTTCACCAAGTTTATCTAAAATGGAACACAAAATTTAAAAAATAAATAATTTATATCTACTTTTTTAATTAGTTTTTGCAATGATTCAATGACCTCGCATTCAATTTTGAGAAAATCAATTACTAGAGAGAAAACCTGTTGCACTTTCCATTCAAATGAAAGTAATAAATTTTTAAATTAGATTTCCATTGGAAATAGTGTGCCAGTCATCTATCTGACACCCCTTAAACTTTAATGGACTCCAAACATGTGCTCTTACTATCAATATGACACAATCTGTTCGGTAGAGTTTATTTGCTAAATCAGAGTAGTTTTTTGTTACCTGTAATATCAGGCTTGGGATGTTTTTTACTCTCTTCTTCTGCTTTCTGTTTTTCAAACTCTTTCCATTTATCGTAAATTTCTATACTAGCCTCTTCACAGCCTGATTCCTGTAAGAATGAAAATGAATTCCAAAGTCTAAAGAATCTTTTTTGACTGAAAATCAGGATGGTGCTATCACAAGCAAGCTATGAGTGTCCTTAAGGCTTACAAAGGCTAACAATCTCCTTCACTATATCATATGGAAAATAGTTTTGCTTCACTGGCAGGCCATCCATTTATACCAAAGAATTCCACCATACGTCCCTCACTACTGAGTTCATTTTCAAAAAAAGGAAGGGGGGGGGGTAACAATTTTTGGAGGGTATTCTTACTATTAGACTAGAAAAAAAGACGGCCATGGACTCTTTCTGCTCTTCTTCATCAGACTCGCTCTCCAAAATACCAATAATGTACGTTCCAAACACCTCAGTGTCTGTGTTAGGGTCTAAACTCAATAATTTTTCATCCAACCATTTCTGGAAAGCTTCCATGGAGGCTTCCATCTTGGAAAATGAAAATTTTGATTTGGTTTTGACGAAACGTAAATCTGTTTTGCCATCATTTGACCAATATTGTCCGTATTTTGTCACAATGTTTTGGGCCATAATTTACTCCGAAAGCATGGATGGCAATTAAAAGGACGTAAGCTTTAAATTCAAATAGTTTCTTTTCTTGTGGCAATCATAACTCCATAATATTAATGGCAGCCGACCGGAAGTTGCATGTGCAAAATGTAAACAAACTGAATGAAGGAGGCAAAAATGAATGTATTTTAATTAACAGTGAATACGATCGTCTTAACAGGTAATTATTGAGACTTAATGGCCATGGATGGTATTTGCTGACCATGATTTTCATCAGAACTACGCATGACAAGTGCTGAGTAGCCTACTGAGTTGTGAAGCCGGCTTTAAAAGTTAAAAGTTAGAGCTCCCCCTCCCCCCACCTCCAAATTTAGCAGCAGAGGCATTTGATTTTAATTTTTGACTACCATTCTCTTTTTTAGGGTCTAAAATGATGATACTCAAATCCTCTCCAGAAATCTTCAAATTTTCATCCAGGATATTCACCAGAAAGTATTCTACTTTAAAACCAGAGAAGATTGTGATTGTCTCAAGATCCCGAAACATTTTTGAAAATTTAGCTCTGGAAGACTGGTTATACAAAAATGCAGACTTGAACAATCAGTCTTATTTATTGATGTGGAAGAACACTCCAGCCATTGTGATAGGGCGTCATCAAAACCCTTGGTACGAATGTGATGTTAATACGGTAGTCAAAGATGATGTAGACCTAGCCCGAAGGAATAGTGGAGGTGGGGCTGTTTACCATGATGAAGGGAATTTAAACTGTTCGTTTCTGATGGCACGAAAATTGTACAATCGTAAGAAGAATCTGGAATTAGTCGTGGATGCTGTCAAGTCCAAGTGGGATGTTGATTTAACAATCAACCAAAGAGAAGATATCATTTTAAATGGACTTTATAAGGTGCAGAATTTTTTAATTATCTCCCTTTAGTCTTCAAATTAGAAAAAGAGTAGGTGTAGACAGAATTCAAAATGGCCGAGAAGGAAAAGTTTGAATGTGCCATATCCGCTTTCATACCGTTCGATTGAGGACAGAATTGGAAGAGACGGAATCTCAAATCAAGCGCCATCATAATTTTTCATGTTCTGTTTTGTAGGTTTCTGGTACAGCTGCTAAACTAGGGGGAGATAAATCTTACCATCATTTTACTCTATTGGTAGACGTTGATAAAAATAACTTGAGTCAGTATCTACAGTCGCCCATGGTAAGTCTGCACCAATTTTTTTATTTCTGGACAACCTGAGATGTTATCGACAGTTGGGAATAGAAAAGGGAGACTATGGGCAAATTTCCCTCATTGCACACTGAAATGTGTTACCAATCTTCATTAGCCTAATCAGGTATTTTTCCATTGTGGCTTTGATTCTTATATCAATTTTAAATCATGGGCTATCAATTTTGGCTATGTGAACTCTATAAAAGTTATATTTATTTTTCCAGACTGGAGTTAAAACGAAAGCAACAGCAAGTGTGATATCAAATGTAATGAATTTAAATGAAGCAGATGAAGACCTCACTGTAGATAAAGTCATTAAAGCCATCTCAGGCAAATTTCTTCACCATCAAATAGTAAGTTGAAAATTTATATTAAAGGAATTCCCCCGCTTAGACTGACCAAAACAGGAAATTATATGAGGTAGTATTCCTTTAACTTGCTCTTATATTGGGAACTTTGTTTCTTTTTTCTTTCAAACTTTCATACCATAAATTTTTAAGCTTTAATTTTTACTCAACCACTCCAGTTAGGATCTTACACCTTCTCTAAATAACTTTCATTCTGATTCATAACACCAACAGCCAATCAAATTTCTTCCCTTTCCAGCGCTAACACAAGGTCTAATGCTTGGTATAGGCCTACCAGCAAATTCATATTCCTAGCTTTTTATTTGTTGGGTCTACGTGTTATTTTTTTACTTTGCCTGCCCAAACAATTAGGCAATCTCTGGTGTGTTAGATGGTGATGAGAACATAAACTCATAAAAGCACTGGCCTAGGTTAGATGATAGTCTTTTTCTCTTTTTTTTAAATATTTTTTTTGTTATTTTCTACTCCAGATTCCTAAAATTGAAAATGTTTTTCCATCCGAAATCAGTTTTCCTGGTTTTACTAAAATTCTTGCGGAACTCAAAACATTTTCTTGGATTTTCGGAAAGACTCCTAATTTTATGATTAGCAAATCATTTGTGAGGGATTTAGACTCAAAGCAATGCTTTTGTGAACTGGACATTCTGGTCGAAAAAGGAATAATTCAGGATATTAGGACCACAGTTAATTTCCCGCATTCTGGAAAGTTTGGAGTGCTGCTAGGAGTGCCTTACAACCCTCAGGAGTTATTGCCCTTGTTTAATATATTAGAAAGTGAGGTGGATTATAATGAGGTGGATTTATGGATATTAAATTGTATTAAATTATCATTGAACCTGTGACTTTAATATGACATAATTGGAATCAAAGTCATCACTAAGTCATTCGCTAAGTCATCGGTGATTTTGTGTGGTTTGTGACTTAAATTGGAACTAAAGTCATCATACGTAGTAAGGGTGGCAAAGTTATTTTGCGTCCATTGTGACTTAATGTTATTGATATTCAAGTCATCACTAAGTCATATAGAGATTATTGTTTTAGTGGAATTGCAGGAACCAGAAAAGTCTGACTGAAAATTAGAATGCTTGAAATCAATGCCTAAATGACTTTTCTAGAGACACTGCCATATATAGATAAGAAATAGTGAGTAAAATTCCTAGTTTGAGATATTTTTAAAGGAATAATGTGATTTTCATACATTTCTAGTACTTCTGCATTTGCATTCAAGACTTAAATCAACTCCCCTAAATGGCTCACCTGTCCCTTTAAACAATAAAACAATGGTAGGTCAGTGATAAGTGGTAATCATTAAATAGTGCTCATTAATTGCTTGTTAGGAACAGTTATAAAAAATTATTGATTTTTCAAGCCTGTTAACTGAGTAATTGTTTGAGATATTGATTTGTTGACTTCAGCCTAATGGATTAACCTCAAGGTCATTAGTTTCATATTGTAGCCGTTCTGATTTCAAATTCCCCAGGAGAAGGCCTATTATCTGCTTCTAGCATCTTGGCTGATTTGTTTCGTCAGGCATAAATTGATCTGGTATAGTTCTCTTTGGAGGAGCCTCGACAGAAAATTTATAAAGACAAAGCCATAATATTTACAGCCATTCAGTCGAGGGCTCTGATTGGCTGTATTCGCTGGCATATAATCCAATCAAACCACTGCATTTTGTGATATATGCCTTCCTTACTTTTTACATAATTGATAATTTAAGTCTTTTCAAAATCTTTATTACTTCTCTTATTGTGACCTTGGCCAGTGCTTCTATAGCAGGATATAGCCCTCACAGATCGAGTTGTACATAAAAATAACATAATATATAAAAAACACAAATCAACTCAACATTAAATTAAAAAGAGGTAAAACCTGCTGATTTCGCTTCCAAATGTTGTAGATTTTCTATTTCTATATTCATGTCTGGAAAAACAGAAATTAATGCGTTGATGGACAAACGCCTGTAGTATTCCCCCAGACCATTGGTGACCATTTCATCAAGTATTTTACAAACAGCGTTCCGTCTGTTACTGGACCTGGAATTCAAAAATTTTGTAATTGCTTCGGTTCGCACAATTTCCAAACTTTTTTCAACGACTGGTTCGTCTGCTGTAGAAACTTCCGAACTTTTTTCTGGAAATGTGTGGTTGGAGTCAAAGTTCAAGGCCTCCAGGTTTGGAATAACATGGCGAATATTAATGGCTGGAGTCACGCAGTTTTTCTCTGTGAGATCTGCATGTGCTTGCACGTGATTTAAATATTGTATTTTCTCGGTAATCAAGGCCACTTTTTTACGTGTATTGTTTTGACTATGTTCGTAAAGGTCACTGTTTTCATTTTGAGCATTTTGAATATCGCAAACAGAATTTTTCAATGATTGTTGGATTGGCGGAAGGATACATGGCTTGTGGTAACTATGCGCCCACTTCCTGTCTCCCTTAGGCACATGAATCTGTAGAGGTTGTAAGGCACTATTTATATTCGCTTCCTCCATTTTGTTATTTTGGCCTGCATCTTTATGACGTGTGTATGAAATTGGCGGTAATGGATTCAGGTTCCTTAAATTTCTGTTACGTATCATTATCGCAGGATCTTCTGGTCCCGCCAAAAATGGAGTTTTTTCAATCTGGCGTTCCATTTAAACCTTTAATCACAAAATTCCAAGTAGCATTATCAAATAAGATCCTAGATCAGTGCTTCTGTGAAACTATTCTGGTTATTATTTTGATATAATCCATTGTTATAAACACAAAATATTGATTTCGAATACAAGAATCACCAACACAAATGTATTTCCACTAAACGACCTCTATAACACGTTCAGTTTTTTACAAATTTCCATGGTAACCTTTTATCACTCAGTTCAAATCCAACACAGCATTATCAAACACGATACTAGGCCAGTGCTTTTGTGGAATCATTTTTTGCCTGAAGGTATTCCAAACAACTATTATCCTCATCACAACTCAATGATTTTCAAATTCACACAGTTATCAGCCAGTGCTTCTGTGGAATTATTTATGTCTGAAGGTATTCCAAACAACTATTAACCTCAACACAACTCAAGCCAAATAATATGTTTCAATAATTATATGATCACAATGCAAATTCAACCAAGTTATCAGCCAGTGCTTCTGTGGAATTTAATATGCTAGAAGTTTTCTATTTTTACAACTAAGGTATGCCAAACAACTGCTTTCCTAAGCACAGTTCAAAACAAATAACAAGGTTCAGATATAATCAACGAATGACACACAAGCTGTGCTAATAAATTTTCCAATAATTATTATTGTTCTATGCTTATCAACCTAACAGCAGTAAGTCTGTAAATGATTCAACCAATAGACCAGTTCCTCGTGATTAAAGATGGGTTTCCTTATTTTTCAGTGTCAAATTAAGCAAACTATTTGATTAATTGGTGTTTCTAATGAATTATCATGTATTCTTAATCATATCATTATGCTCTTATTGCATATAATTAACAGTTTTAACCATTCATAAATGTCCATGTATGTACAGTCTGGATAAACAAAAAAAGACTTTTTGACCTTTCTTGATCGGTCACTCATTGGAATTCTGCTGGTAATTCTCTTCTAATTTAGCTAATTATGAATTAATTATGGACATGTGAGACAAACTGGTATTTTTCCAAATCATTAGAACACCTGTACTTTCTATTCATATAAGTATTAGCATTTTCATTTTCAAGGGAACCCATCTTTAAATCATCTTTTCACATTAACCTTATATATACCAGATCCTAAATGGCTATAATCCCATATTATATAGTCTTCTAGCAGTGGGAGGGTTAAGCAATAACTAAATGAATAATAATTCCAATGATAAAGCTAATAAATTTACTCTAAACACGTGAGCACATGAGCACGTGAGGTTTAACAACCGTAAACACTCGGCTCTAAGGATTAAATTCTGAATACAAGCATGTACTCTTATTTCTTATGTTTATATATACTGCTTAAAGGGATTGTAACGAGGTTTTCTAAATTTTTTATGTGTATTGTGGACACTGATAGTATCAATTTATACCATTCTAATTTTCAATCAGACGTCTGTGGTTCCTGCAATTCCATTAAAACTATTTGCGAAATATGCTTGTATCAAAAGAGGCCCTTTGCGATTAGTGACATCATCAAACACTCAGTTTTAGTGGAATTGCAGGAACCACAGACGTCTGATTGAAAATTGGAATGGTGTAAATCGATGCTATCAGTGTCCCCGATATACATATAAAAAATATAGAAAACTTCTTTACAATCCCTTTAATATAAAAACAATTTCCAATATTAATATGAAATACTGTTGTTATGTATGAAATCTATATTTCTAATTAGCAGGT
>NW_008710867.1:63811-88208 GCF_000327385.1 Lottia gigantea | reverse complement strand
GTGGAATGGCAGGAACACTGACATCTGATTGAAAATTAGAATGGTGTATATTGATGATATCAGTGTCCCTGATACACATATAAAAAATATAGAAAACTTCTTTACAATCCCTTTAAAGGCCATGGCATGCCATTTCAATTTTCAAACACGGATAATTCTGGACACATATGGAATAGAATGCTCCGCTTTCAACTGTGAGCTGTGAACACTATTACTGATTGGCTAAGCTAAAAAAATTCCTGTTTCTGAGGTTATGGTATGATTGGTTCAATGAATAAGAAAAATAAGAACGAAAATATTTGAGATTTTATGTAAATTATACACCTGAGTTGTATTTCATTTTAACCCTGAGATCTATACTGCCACGTCGTTGTGCCGATTTTTTGAGGTTACTCGTGTCCACGTCATCTTCTTCTACGGCTGGCTGCAGAATTTGAAACGGTTCTACTTTATCTTCGAAACATCCAAAAATATACCGTCCAGGGCCGAGTAAGGTTCGTCCAATTAGAAAATTGGCAAAAATCTGTTCATAGCCATGAATGTCAAGGTTATATCGACCATTCTGAAAAAGAAATTTGCTGCCATTTTGTCATCTGAACATATTTTAAATGTCAAGATAATACCTTTGGATTTTTCAACCCGGTTTCGCCCTGTCAGTGATGCAGGTCGGAGGCGTGGACATGGAACTAGTCATTCGGATGGGACAATAAACGGAGGTTTCATGTGCTATAGACTGTGCATGTGGAAGATCCCTCAGTGGATACTGCATGGCATTGGTCGTTTTCATTAGCCAAATCAGGTACTGAAAAGGAGGATGTAAAACTCCATTTAAAGCTTACATCGGTCATCTGTTTAAAACCGTCTATGGCTCGTTTTTGGGCGACATCTTCGGGCAGTCCTACCATCTTCTGGTAAAAACAGGCCAGCTCTTCTATATCTATTACTCCATCTTCTGCAGACAAAAAAAAATCTTATTTTGGGGTCCTATGGAGGAGATGATTTGTTTTAAGGGTTTGCAAACAGCACTAGGCATTTAAGAACTCATTGGGGGAGCCAAGGACAGGTCAGCCTCATTTCTAGGGGTGCCATTGCCATTTTCATTTTTATTATCTTACAATTTTGACGCCATATTGGTTGTTAAGTAACCATGGTTACAAGTGGTAAAAAATGTACTTGCCTTTATAGTCAATGATTTTAAACAGGGTAGGAGTTAACCGGCGTAACCAGATGGGTAGATTACCCAGGCCTTTACAACCGGGTAATAATTTATTCCAAAGATCAAACCAAACTTTTAACTCAACTTTACCTGAAATCGAGATCCAGGAAACATCGGCACTGGACCTGTAATTATTTGAGGCCAGTTGGGAATTTGGCCTATGGACTACTGGTAATGTTCATGAACAATGTTATCCCTATGGCACATAACATTCTTTGGTTTCCAGGGATGATGAAAGCTTGCATCTGCTCACATCAGCTACAACTTTTGCCTTTAATTTTGTGGAATTGCAGGAACCACAGACGTCTGATTGAAAATTGGAATGGTACAAATTGATGCTATCAGTGTCCCTGATACACATAAAAAATCTAGCAAACCTCTTTACAATCAAGGAACTAGGAACTAAAGATCAAGGAACTCAGGAAGCCAACCTACCACCTGCTTGATCTCGCTCTGCTTTATCTGTCATAACTTCATAAAATACATGACAGACCTCATAACATTCCTTGCCTTCTATACTATCTGATTCCCAACTCGTATAGTCTAAGATTTTCTACAACATAACAAAAGAGATACATTTGTGTACAGAAGGAGATGGATTTTTAACAAGCTTGAGCTTCTATATATGACAGTGTCTCAAGAAAAGACGAGTTATCATTTTAACTTTTAAACACAAATAATTCTAGACACACATGGATTTGAAGACTCAAATTTTGACAGTGAGCTGTGAACACTATTACTGATTGGCTTAGCTATAAAATTCCTGTTTCTAAGACTAAGGTACAATTAGTCATGGTTTATTCTGTCCCTTTAAGCAAGCTGATAAAACAAATGGTGAACATGTCCCTTTAAACAGCTGAAGGTTAGTTTGAACAGATAGATTAAAACTTGATTGCATTTCAACATGGAAATTGATGATAATGAATGATAATGAATGATAATGAATGATAATAAATGATAATGACTATGACCTTTATGATAATGAAATAATAATGATGTATTTATTTGAGCAGCAGATGACCTTTTCACACCTTTACATGGACAAGTGGTTGATTCTTTACTCTTTATACACGCTATTTCATTCATTCATTCAGTTGTAAAGTAGTTTCTTGCTATCTTTCAAAAGATTTCAATACCCTAACCAACTGAGCTACAGCCTATCCATGGTTATGGACAATTAAATATATTCTTGAGAAATCGTAATTTACTAACCTCCATGAGAAGTTTAAAATCGTTCATATCCAAACTTTTATTTCCATCTGCATCTGATAAAAAACAGGCAAAATTATCATACCAAAGGTTTGTAGATGCAGTGATTTGATTGGATTGTACACTAGCGAATACAGCAAATCAGAGCCCTTGGCCAATGCACTGTAAACAAATTGACTTTGCTATCAATCAAGAGCTTTGATTTGCTGTATTTGTTAGCATACAATCCAATCAAATTGCTGCATTTACAAACTTTCGTGATACAAGAAATATAGTTTATGTTGTCAAGGTATAAGACACAGTTTGTAATAGCTTGACATTTTTAAGATGATGTTTTGTGAAAACTACGGTTGGACAGCTAAATGATTCCACATAATTTTAGAATAATATGTTATAATAACTTACCAAAAAAATTGAAATAATATTCCAGTTTGATTTTCTGGAACTTTGTCAGGGACTGGTCAGCCATTTTCTTTTTTGACGGTAGACTTCTGGAATTAGAACAGAATAAATAAACCAAGTACTAACGATCGGAACCACACAACAAATCCATTTTGGCATTTCTTAAAAGCCTAGTGCTCAAAAATAAATGTTAAAAAATTAATGCTTACGTCATTTTTCGCTTTGTTGAAATAGAATCAAGTCAATGATTAAAATCCAAAATATTTAATTGCTCCCAAACCTCAATCCACAATAAGTAATTTAGTATCAAGGGTATCAAGAGTTTAAACTGTTAGAATACTGATAAAATCTCACTGTTTCATTGGGTGTTTCAAGACAATAGAGTTTTAAAGAGCAAGGGGATGGGATGAAATGCCACAATGCCCTATCAATGTGTGCTCAATTTTCTGTACATTATGTGCTCCATTTTCTGCACATTATGTGCTCCGTTTCCGGCACATTATGTGCTCAATTTTCTGTGCATTATGTGCTCAATTTTCCATACATTATGTGCTCAGTTTTCTGCACATTATGTGTTTAAATTTCTGTACATTGTGTGCTCAGTTTTCTACACATTATGTGCTCAGTATTCTGCACATGATTTCTGCACATGAAGTGCTCAGTTTTCTGTACAATATGTGCTCAGTTTTCTGCATATTATGTGCTCAATGTTCCATACATTATGTGCTCAATTTTCCATACATTATGTGCTCAGTTCTACACATTATGTGCTCAGTTTTCTGCACATGATGTGCTCAATTTTCTACACATTATGTGCTCAGTTCTGCCTATTTTGTGCTTCTGCACATGATGTGCTCAATTTTCTACACATTATCTGCTCAGTTCTGCCTTTTTTGTGCTCTATTTTCTGCCCATTATGTGCTCAATTTTCCATACATTATGTGCTCAGTTTTCTGCATATTATGTGCTCAATTTTTTTTGTTCTGTTATTTAATATAATCCTTACCCCTAAAATGTGGTATTAGAATATCTTTCCTCAATAACTAATGTGAGATAAAATAAAATTCAAACATAAAAAGTTGAATTGTTTACTGAACGTCAATATGTAGATATTGCATACAATTTCATGTTTGATTTAGAACTTATCAAGTACTTGTGGCTCAAAAGATAACATTTTTAAAGATGCATACCCTTGTTTGGGGACAATGATTTTTGTAAAAGTATGGCAGCTACAGTGAAATATTATTCATTTTAATGTTGATTTAGAAACTATCAGAGATTCAAACAATAAATTTGTATTCTAAAGAGTTTTTTTTAAATATATTTGCACCATTCAGACATGTGTGGTTCCTTTAATTATAGACAAACTTAAACCTATCATGATGTCACTATTATGTCACCATTTAAACCAGATAATGAACAAAGCTATTCTATTATGATATAAAATGTTCATGCCCCAACCAGTTGCTTTGTTTTTTTAGAAATGGGTGTAGAACAGGAGGGCTTTTCTTTAAGTTAATACAGGACAATCCAACTTGATTGTGAATTGGCTGTCTGTATTAGACCTTGAACTTATAAATTATGTGTTTAAGGTGGTCTTAAAAAAACACTGAATATATTACAAATATCATATTACGTACAGAAAGAAAAGAGACCACCATTTTCTTTTTTAGGTTCATGAGGTTCCTGTCTACTAGCTGGTCCTTGACCAAGCCCTTTGGCTTTAATCTTTCCTGAATTAGACCCATACCCATTTACTGCTTGGTCAACTAGAATTATGGGGATTCTCTCTCCCAGCTGGTCCTTGACCCAAATGGACATCTGAAACAGTTCCAAAGAGGGTACTGTCCAACATTCTTTGCCAAAGAAACATTAGGACATAAAACATCATTTGCCCGAAACTTTCTTTTTCAGGGAGAGCGGTAACCATTGCTACAAACAAGAAAAAATTTGAGAAAAAAGTAGTATTAACCTCGATCAGCGAGTGAAACGAAGAGTGTAAAAATAGCAGACAAGATACTGAACAAATGGGTGAGTGAATCTTGGAATCCGTTTCCCAAAAATCTTACAATCAATATGAATATGTGATAAAAACGTGGGTCGTTGAATTTATAAACTTGCCGATGCTTACGAGACATTTTCTGTGAAAATATCGGTAGTTTTTGGGCATTTTGTGTGAATGATTTCGTGGAAACAGTTTTGGATTATCAATGAAAATCATTGTTATGACAAAAAATGTCTTTTGCACCAGAATAAATTGGAGTAAGCTCCCTTGTTTAGAATTTGTACTTCCTCAGTTATTCCCCTTTAAAACAAGATCTTCTAACAACCAACTTTGAAGTAAGAAAAGGGTGGCGCTGGATATATTAGTTCTGAACAGGTTCCGTCTATAATTGAAAGGTACTGGACCAGATGGCACATTCAAATTTTTTTCCTTTCTTCGCCATTTTGAATTCTGTCTTCACCTGCTTTTTTGATACATGCGGAATGCGTTCTGAACCAGTTGATTCCATGAACTCTGATCATGCAGAATTCACCAGTCCAGAGCCCAAAAGGATCAAACTTTGCCGCACTCGTAACACTTTCCTTTCGGCCAATCCAATATCACAAAACATCAAGTTAAAAAAATAAGCTTTATTAATCAAAATGTCAGCTTTAAGAATGTTTGAACACTTTAAAAAATGACAAATATTTACACCATTAAAAATAAGTACAGAAAAATTAGTAAAATAGTTTGGTTAAAAATATATAACTTTTGACTGAGCATGTAGACTCTAAATGAACTTTCATCCAATCAAATAACTAGAATTCAATTCTGGTTCAAAATTTCTCTACAATAATTGGCTGAATTTTAAAACGTATTAAAATTGAATTTGAGCTCTTTGCACTATAATGTTGGGACACCTGATGCTACTTTTTGACTAGGTGTGTCAACTTGAGACCACTTTAGGAAATGAATCAAATTTGTGGGTTTGTTTTTGATTATCGTTGTATAAGTTTTCTGCAGTAGGATTTTGAGACGGGTAGTTGAGTAGACTGTTTAATTAATGTTTGGTTCTCCAGCCACAATTTGACTTTCGATACCACATTCGTCAGTTCCTCTTCGAATCTTGAAGAAACCTGGATAAAAAAAAATAATATTAAAATTCAACTCACCAGCAGAAAGACTGGGGGTACAAACAGGGGTAGACAGACTTTATGGGGGGACAACTTTCAAGGTTTAGGTTGAGACTGTGTGATATTATTTACAAAACAAAACATAAAAATTCTCACCTTTGTCTCCCCAGTCTGAGTTCCAGGAATTGGCAACGAGCCAATAATCAGTACCATCTTCTACACCATATCCCAGGATCTTTACGGCATGTCCTCCGAGAGCTGCACCACTAGTATGTTGATAGACGCCTAAAATGTACAAGACGACAATGATGGGCAATTCAGAGTTGCGGATCCAATCCATCTGATCTCGAAGGGGAAACTGACTCTTCCAAAAATACCATAATGATAGGACAATCCAGAGTTGTGGATCCAATCCAACTTCTGAACTCAAAAGGGAAATATACTCCTCAGGATCCAATCCAACTTGGGTATTTTCTGGTCTCAAATGGGAGACATACTTCTTGTGTGAGCTAAGCTGATGTATTTACCAGTTATATCATATGTCACAAAGTGCCCAGTTCCTTGGTCTGTCACGCCAGTTTTTCTTAATTTGTCACGCATGCCCAACCAAAATTGGAAATACATTTACTAAGTTTTGACTTACGAACATTCTTGATGAAAGAAAAGAAAGGATGTACCTGATTTATAGTTTAAGAAATCGGCGTAAACAGTATAAGCAGCTTCAACTGGTCCATTATTTACTAATTCAGCCATGACATCTTGAACAGACTCTACTCTATAGGAAGATTTACCTGAAATAACAATAGAATCTTATGAGTTATATGTGTATGGAAGACCATGGGGAGGAATTATTTCCAGTGGGGGGATGGGAAGATGTCAGAGTCTTGGCGAGGTTATCTACAGCGGAAATTGACGTCATTTAAAAAAAAACTAGAAAAACTAACATTAAGGAATATTTTGATAATTCCTACCTCTGACTTTGTCTGCAGAATATGTACCGTTATAGTTGGCCTCACATTTGTGGGAACATCTGGGTGTTTTTCCTTCTCCGGAACATGGAGCAAGATGGCCGACAACATGGTGATCACAAGATTTAATTTCATATGGTTGACATCCCTGCAACAAAAAGATTGTAAAGAGGTTTTCTGCACTTTTTAGCATTTCTGTAATTACTAATTATTAATCATAGACGTCTGATTGAAAATTGGAATGGTGCCATTTGATGCTATCAATCATATATGAATACTCAAAATATTGTGTGACTTCACGACCATAAAATGTTCAAACCACGGTCCACTAACCTGGTGAGAGTTGTACTGGCCTCCAGTGACGATTCCTTCAGTTTTAAAGAAATCCCAAGCAGCAGCAGGGAATCCACCATTACATCTGAAACAAGAAATTTCATTGGATGGAATTAACATTTGTAACAAACGATTTCATTGGACATTGGATAAGACCAAACTTTCGTGAGATGCTGATAAGATCATCGTCAATTTTTAGCTTCTGTAAACAAAATCATAGACAAAGATATCCAGTGTGTTAAGCAAATGAAATTCATTGTAGTCTGTATCATCCAGTCCCACTTCACCTACGCACAGATGCAACAAAAAGACCGGACGTCTTTATTCATTATTACTTAATACTAACATAAGAGGCATGGCAAAAGCTTGGAGCCAACAAAAACCAGGGTGGGATTACAAAGGCAACGCAATACAAAGACAAAATTATGTGGTAGCCATTTTTGAAAAAATCTTGATCCATTTTTGTCGAAAGTGTGCCTTTTTTCAAAGTATTTTTTGAGATACGAATGTAGTTATTAATCAACCAAACTCTAAAATAAATTTCAATTTTTCATTTCCATTTTCCAGAAAAATGCTTGAGCTTAAAATAGAGCAAAAAGCTTAAGCGATCACTGAAAAGGGAGGGGTTTTTTAAGCGCTTTGTATGGCTGCCAATGAAATCTCACCCAAAACCACATAGATGGCAGCATGTCATCAAGTTTTCGGCAGAAATGTGACGATTTTTGGTTCCGTTGGAAGAGATACAGATTCTATCGGACATGGCTTCCACTGCTCCAAATGCCTAGAAACATAAAGAAATTAAAAATAAATGGCGTCTGATTTCTTACCCATAGCCACAAGAAGAGCAGCATGTCAATAAATCTTCAGCAGAGATGTGTCTGTTTTCAGTTCCGTTGGAACGAATGCAAATTCTGTCGGACATAGCTTCAACAGCACCAAATGCCTATGGAAAAGGGAAGTAATGATATATATAATTAAAACAGAACATGAAACATGCTGTTACTCAGAGTTTCACTCTATGCGATCTTTAGACAACTGAATTGTTTCAGCCTGTGTCCCTACTGAAGTTTGACAAGTAGAGATCTTCAGACAACTGATCTATAGCAGCCTGTGTACCTACTGAAGTTTGACAGAACCTGAAACATGCTGTTATTCAAAGGTTCACGCTGTGCGATCTTCAGACATCTGACCTATTTCAGCCTGTGTCCCTACTGAAATTTGACAGAACCTGAAACATGTTTCACCCTATGTGTTGTAGAACTAAACTTACCCAGCAGGATCCACAGCTTCCCTGGTCTCGGACTTCTTTCAATGTTGGACAGTTCGGCCATTGAACTCGAGCATCAAAATTGGTGGGAAGATCTGCTACTTGATGTGTTTTCTGTGGAAGTTTATCGTGGTATTTTTTAGAGTCAGGATGGACACCCATCAATTTGTGGATATATTTGCGGTCAATATTTTCAGCAAAATTTCGTTGAGCCTGAAAAATAAAAAGATTATCACATTACAAGTAGATGAAGGCGAAAACGATTAGGGATAATCTGGGAAAGATCTTGTATAATCTGTGTCTACAGATCGACTATGAATTGTGGGCTAGCGAAAGCCAAGACAGAGCGATACAATCTTCAGACAACTGACCTATTTTCAGTCTGGATCCCTACTTAAGTTGCACAGGTAGAACTTAATCTCATGTCTACATTTCGAAACAAGTTCGGAATGTTTGTTTAATTCAAGATAGACAACTCTGATATCATTTCACAAACCTTCCATGTTTTTGCCGCTTTATTGATATAATCAATCTCTGCGTCTGACAACAGACCAAAGTTAGGTTTTTTTGGTGCTGCTGTTGCCACGACAACCAGAGCAGCGACGACTGCTACAAATAACTTCATAATGTTCTGAAGAAGAGAAAAAATTGTTATTAAAATACAAATTTTAGAGTAAAACATTCAACTAGTGCTTAAAATTTGAAACACTCACAAAGTTTGGTCCTTAAAAGGATAGCCTAGCCTTCTTTTTGAAATGATGAAGGTATTCTAAACCTTGTGAACTCTGTTTTCGCTTAAGACAGAAAGCAATTTAGTGTTGGTCTTTATCTGTCAAATACAGTACGGTAATAGATAAAAAAAACAAAAGACTTTAAACATTACACCTACTTATAAGCCCTAAAAGTTCTCTAAAATGAATTTTCCAAATTCGGGATTGCAAGCTGACAGATTTTAAAACAAACTGATGCCTCAATATGTCTGACCTAACAAGGAAACAAAAATTATAATGCCTTTAGGAAGTTGAACGACATGAGCTTGGCTTTTTCCCCTTAACAGACACAAGTCCCTTTCGCCACTTTCGTCCTTTGTCTTGCGTCTCCCTCCTCAAACCCTACAAACTAACTGAAAAAAATATCCGTAAACAAAAGCTGTTAATTCCTGACCACATCTCACCTTTGATTGCTAATTAACCACTCAAAACAATGGGTAGGTGTAAAATTTGAGTTACTTTTTATTTTATAACGGAATTTTTATCACGAGATGGGGTGTATCATGTGATAGTCATGTGACAAAAGTCATGTGACATAGTCATGTGACTTAATTTTAATAACAAAAGTCACGTGATTTAAATTAATTTGTTGTTGTCTGTAGGGAATTTCTTAGATGAGTTTTCTCCCTTGCATTTCCAATATGGCTGCGCCCAGGCAGTTAATAAACATTACAAACAAAATAAGAAAAGTATATCAACAGCAAGTCCGTCAGCTAACACAAGTCTCTGTAAGTCAGCAGCAACTGTCTATTATTCTTTTATGATGTCCTGTGCGGTCACCTATCCTGTCCAATTCTTTCTGGACCTATCCAATTCTTTCTGGACCTATCCAATTCTTTCTGGTCCGATCGTATCACTTTCTTTTTCTTATCTGCAAACACTCTACTTTGTCAGTCAAATCCTTTGTGTTGTTTCTTTCCAGATTGCAGGATTGCCAAGTTTTGTTAAAATCGTAGAAGTTGGACCCAGGGATGGCTTACAGAATGAAAAGGTCAGGAAAGATAACTTTAATTTTTATAATATAAAACACTTAACTAAAACAGTACTGTACGAGGTTATAGGCAGATACACACTTATTGACTCTGTAAATTCAATTTACAAATAACTTAGAACTGGACTTTGGTAGAAAACTGCTTAGATTACAGTGTAGATCAAACTATAAGAAAAATTCATATTGTAATCATACTGTATATTTCTATGTAGAATGTGTTGTTTCAGGATATTGTACCCAGCAAAATAAAAGTAGAATTGATAAATAAATTATCAGAATCAGGCCTTCCTGTTATAGAGGTCACAAGTTTTGTCTCTCCAAAATGGGTTCCTCAGGTAAGTTGAACATCTTTTCTTACTCACTCTCCCTGATGCCACTCTGCCACTAGGCTTATCAGCTAAGCACCTGCTTCGAGGGGTCCACATGGCTATTGAATATCCCCATCCCCATAATGGCATTGTAAAGAGGTTTTCTGAAAAGCCAATGCCAGTCTGCCACTAGATTTATCAGCTAAGCATCTTCTTCGAAGAGTCTACATGGTTTATGAATATCTCCATTCCATTGAATACCCAATGTGAAATTTGTTCTATTTTTAGATGGGAGACCACAAGGAGGTTCTAGCA
The DNA here is from genome assembly GCF_000327385.1 of Lottia gigantea. NCBI lineage: Eukaryota > Metazoa > Mollusca > Gastropoda > Lottiidae > Lottia > Lottia gigantea. The sequence continues at coordinate 77,312 of NW_008710867.1, read as the reverse complement.
GAAATCCAAAGAAAACCCAATGTTGTTTATTCTGCTCTAACACCAAATCTGAAAGGCTTCAAATCTGCAGTAAGTTTTCAATCTTTTGAGGATCTTTTCTGTTCCAGAACAACTCTGAACCATTCCCCAGAACAAACCAAATTGACCCATGAACAACTCTTTTGACCTCGTCAACCACTTCTATTTTTAGGTAGAGAGTAACGTAAGTGAAGTGGCTATTTTTGGAGCAGCTTCAGAATCTTTCAGTAAGAAAAACATCAATTGTTCCATAGATGAAAGTATTGAAAGATTTCGGGTAGTTACTGAAGCCGCTAAAGATCGTAACATACCAGTTCGTGGGTAAGTGTCCCTTGTAGAGACCAAACAGCTAAGGCTGTAACATACCAGTTCGTGGGTAAGTGTCCCTTGTGGAGACCAAACAGCTAAGGCTGTAACATACCAGTTCGTGGGTAAGTGTCCCTTGTGGAGACCAAACAGCTAAGGCTGTAACATACCAGTACCAGTAAGTGTTCCCATTGCATGTGGGATCCAAATTTTGCTGTTTATATGCATGGACAGAGTTGAAATACCACTTATTGGTTAATGTTCCCTTCACTGTGCTGTTCTTGGTCTGCTGGTGGGAAAAAGGAGAGGAAGATGATATAGTCTTAAAGCTCAAATCAATATAGATGTTCCAATGTTATATATTCTAGGTATGTGTCCTGTGTTATGGGCTGTCCATATGAAGGTGATGTCCAACCACAGAAAGTAGCCGATGTAAGCCTTTTAGAATCCAAAGATCAATGCCAAGAGGTTAAGTCAAGGACTAGCTGGTAGAAAGGATCCTTTGTGAACCTAGATCGTTAAAACATTGTTGTTTCTTTTCTTTTTTTTTCATTTCTGTTATAAAATAAAGTGATACCTGGTATTTTTCAGGTAGCTAAGAAGTTATATGAGTTGGGATGCTATGAGATATCACTGGGAGATACTATAGGTGTGGGAACACCAGGACTGGTTCGGGAACTGATCTCCACAGTCAGTAAACAAGTTCCTGTGGATCGACTTGCAATACATTGTCACGATACATATGGCCAGGCGTTGGCCAACATATTCGCTGCTCTACAGGTAATGACTTTCTTTCACTTACCAGGAGACAGTTGGGACACCAGGAAGGGTACTGGGGTGGGTGGGATGGGGCTGGTATTTGTCCTCATAGAAATATAGTTTGTACACCAACTTCATAATTTTGAGAAAAGATTTTCCCTAAAAAATGTGTCAAAATGCATCAAAATCACAATATTTCAAAGTTTTCGTGGGAAGAACCTCTCCAATTAATGTTGCAGGCACAGCCCTCCGTGGTTTGGAGGAAAGTTTATGGTGTGTTATTTTGTTTATATTGCAGATGGGAGTAAGTGTAGTGGACAGCTCTGTATCTGGTCTAGGTGGTTGCCCCTATGCTAAAGGAGCCAGTGGTAATGTGTCTACTGAAGATGTAGTTTATTTAATGAATGGATTATCCATCAAAACGGTAGGTTTACTATTATAGTTATCCTGCCACAAATAATGAGTTAATCCCATGAATTGTGGTATTTGCCCATGGTTGAGGCTTCTGTGCCCATGAATGATGGTTTTGTAGCCCATGAATTGTGGTATTATGTGGATGTGAATGATGAAGATTGTTCCCATGAATTGTGATCTTTATGGTCATGGGTTATAGTTTGTAGTTTGTAGCCCATTGTATTGTTGTAAATGTAGCCCATGAATGAATTATGTTCGCATGATCCCAAAATCCGTTTGGGATGAGTTTAAATCTGTTCTCTTATTCTCTTACAGGGTGTCAATCTACCAAAGTTAATTGAAGCTGGACACTTCATCTCTTCTTACCTCGGCAGACCACCAGGATCTAAAGTTGCCCAAGCTACCAAATCAAGTTTATAAAGATGTGTCCTAAAATATTGGACTCGATGAAGAACTGTGTTTTTGAGTCGTCATAGAAAGACTCATATTTCTTCCTACATTTTAAGACGTGAATTTTCATCTGATTGAAATTGGATTGGATAATTAAGGTCCATTACTTCTTTAGGTGCGTTCAGTTTTAATTTTACAGAGGGAACCTTTTTAGACTTTTTATTTAGAGAGGTAGTACGGGTAAAGGAATATGAGCATTTAAGAATTAAAGGAGATTATTAGAATTAAAAAAATCATTTTTTAAGAGGGAACTGTGATATTGTCAACCAGTGCTTAATATATTGTTTATATGGAAATCTTGTGTAATAAATTTTATTTGTAAGTGTAAAAAAAAAAGAAATCGGGCTTGTCTGGCTTCGATCCCCTACGCCCAAGCTCCAGTTTCAGATATGTTATCATTTGCCAGGACAATCTGCATGCATTTCAGCACCTCTGAGTGCCATCATTTCCCGATCACCAGATTTAATCTAATGGTCATGTCTGGAACGATGCCAAGCTCCACAGACTGGTGCCATGGGTTCGAAATTGCTGCTAAATACAAGAGGATCGATTGATGCCATGGCCAGTGCTTTCCAGAGCTCAAAATTTAATTTCTTTTAAGGAAAACAGCCGTCGCAGTAACTTTGACGCTGGAGTAATTTGCTGAACGATTTATGATCCAAGGGAGAAAACTCGATTTATGAAAATTACTTTGACTAGAGACTACAGTTAATTCTTTAACTATGCATTACATGTTTTTACCGCTACGTTGTGAGTAGATGTAATGGTCTACCTTTGAAGCTTCGTGCCATTGACTCATATAATACATGCCTTGAGGGGGGTTCGAACCCATGAAACCTTTTGACCACCATCTTGAAAGAAATGAACACCATTCTTTGTGCAATGGGGGACAACATTGCAAGCCCATCCAAACATGAGGCTGGTAGAGTGTCAACAACCGTACGTAAGGTTGCGGGGGATGACTGTCTCTTAAAGTTCAGTAGTTTCGGACTAGATATTGGGATTCCCCACAAATGTGAATGAACGCACCTGCTTTATCGTGTTTTCAAGAAAATGTCTACTGTATTGGCCCTAAAATATGTTTCGAACGCAACTCACATGCAACCGAGAAGTGAGTTGCGTTCGGCACTCATGGCCTTCTTTATTATTCGCAACCATGCGCACATGCTAATCGCTCTGGTGTCAGGGTACCTTAAGTTAAAACTTTAACAAACATTCCATAGGATGGTCCGGAAAGCAATATGCTATAGCCATTTAACTATTGACTTCATCGATAAAAATTACAGTGATAAAGGGGTCTAAATACTTAATACATTTTTTAATGAATTAACTGTAGTCTTTAGTCAAAGTAAATTTTATAAATCGAGTTTTCTCCCTTAGACCGCAAATCGTTCAGCGACTTTCTAGACAAAATTACTGAAAGTGAAGGCTGCATTTCTTTAAATGAGATTAAATCTAGAGCACTACCCATGGCATCAACCGATTCTCTTATCTTGAGCTGCATTTTCGAACCCATAGCACTGAGGTGTAGAGCTTAGTTAAACCTGGTGACTTGGAAATGATGCAAGTCAGAGAGTGACGCTTACATGGAAATTACATGATTGTCTTGGCAAAATTTCCCTCATTGCACACTGCATGGAATTGCACGAATAATGGATGCATTTGCAGGACAAAATATTATGTAACCATAGCAACATGTGATTTGTAGAATCATATTTTAATTTCTTTTGCAGATACAAGAATTGTGGGGCATGAATGGATGCAATCCAAATTCTATGGTTTATGGTTTTTTGGTTCGATGCTTCACCACGGCCAAACTAATTGAGGTACGTTGATAAAATTAAGTCACACAGTAGTTCCAAATCTTGGCTTCCCAATGCTGTAAACTGCGATAGTTCATCTCTCCTACTTTGGAAGTTCTCGACATTTCTATAAGTCTTAATGGAAATCAGGATTCTTAAGCACCAGGGAAGAAAGGGTGCTCTAAATGCTCTTTTGTGAGTCTCGCGAGGAAACCCATGGGAAAAGCAGATTGTGTATGTGTGGGAGGGAGGGGGGGGGGGGGAGTGCCCCGTTTCACTTTCTGGCAAATTGGGGATCCACGGGAAAGCTAATCCGATAAACCCAATTAAAAGGATTTGAACGGGTAGGTAGCTTCCTTTTATGTTTTGAATTGAACTGGAATATGCCCAAAAATTTTCGCTCGACTTTACCATAGATTCCTTTTAAATCACCCTTAGTTTGTGTCAGGTATTCGGACTAACATATTTCATAGACAATAACGACTTATAAGTCAGACATTCGGACTACCATATCTATAACGATGATTATGACCTATATGCATTGATAGTCCCATATTTTATTTGATAAAGTTGTATAGTGGATTATATAGCCCTCTCTAGGTGAACCAATATTACGAGTCTCAACATTTGAAAGGTCTACTTGGAGATTATATATTTGAATGTGGGTATGTGTTAGCCTACGTTTATTTTACTTTCATACGAGTTTTTAGAACCTAATTCCGTTGTCGAATTGGGAAACACAATCATACAGTGGTATCAAGGGTCACTCAGCGGTTAGTTAAAACAAACTTACTAATGTTAGGGTATGAGCTAGTTATCTCGAAATCTATTCACCGTCATACCAAGATATACTAGGTTTTAAAGGTCCCTCACTGATAATGGTTTGATCAGGTTTAAACCTGGACTCTTATCGGCTATCATCTTCACAATGTCAATATTTACTAAGTCCGTCTAATACTTTGACATCATTAGACACTTCTTCTTGTATCAAGGGCGTCTGTAAATGAAGCAATTTGATTGGAATGAATCATTAAGCCTTCATGCGTAATCGAAGACCCTGATTGGTTGTATTTGCAGCCGTACAATCAAATCAGGCCGATGTATTTACCAACGTCCACGATCCAAGAAAAAGTGTAAAGATAGGGAGATATGTTATTGTACAACAAAGAGGTTGATTTTTTGAACGTTGTATACCAAGGTTATAAAATTATATAATACGCTGTCTAGACACGCGTTCCCCATTGAATATGCGCCAATATTTCTGAAATCATACTATGAGCTTATTCTTAGTACCTCGTTCAATTAAAGGGTTATTAATAATCGGATTTCGAGTTAAGGTCAGTGACAGGAAAGCAGAGTACGGGGACAGTGAGAGGAAGTCAAAAGTTAGAAAGCCAGTGAGAGAGGAAGTCAGAGTACGGGGCAGTGAGAGAGAAAGTCAAAGTTAGAAAGCCAGTGAGAGAGGAAGTCAGAGTTAGGAGAGTGAAAGGCAGTGTAAGAGAGAAGGACAGTGAGAGAGAAAGTCAAAGTTAGAAAGCCAGTGAGAGAGGAAGTCAGGGTTAGGAGAGTGAAAGGCAGTGTAAGAGAGAAGGACAGTGAGAGAGAAAGTCAGTGTTAGGAGAGTGAAAGAGAGAAGGACAGTGAGAGAGGAAGTCAATGTAAGAGAGAAGGAAGGATAGCGAAAAAAGGCAGAGCTAGAAGGTAGTGTAAGAGAGAAGGACAGTGATTGGAAAGCAGAGTTAGAGAGAAGGACAGTGATAGGAAGGCAGAGTTAGAGGACAGTGATTGGAAGGCAGAGTTAGAGAGAAGGACAGTGATAGGAAGGCAGAGTTAGAGGACAGTGATTGGAAGGCAGAGTTAGAAGGTAGTGTTAGAGAGAAGGACAGTGATAAGAGGCAGAGTTAGAGGAAGGGTAAGACAGAAGGGCAGTGTGTTAAAGGGAGAGTAAGAGAGGCAGTAGAGTGAGATATTCTGGAATGTTAGGGTACTCTCTTGAATTGAGAGATACGTTATGTACCTCCGTGCATTGCTCCAGATTACAGTACTCTGAAGGCTTATTTTTTACGAACTGTTGTGTTCGCAATGAAAATGTCAATTATCATAGAGTTTGAAGGTTTTAAATAAATTTCATAACTTATTGCAGTGGTCAATGTAATGACCGGAAATGGTTTATTATTTTGACCTTTTTTTAATCGTAGATTCGACGTTTCAATTTTGTTTAATTTTTGTATCACGGAATACAGCGATTTGAATTGATTGTACCCAGCGAATACAGCACATCAGAGCCCACAACAAAAAGCCTGTAAACATTATAACCTATTGTTACAATCCAATCAAATCGCTGCATTTACAAACTTCTGTGATACAAGGAAGGTGGCAATTGCAGTCAAGGTGTAAGATGCAGTTCGTAATAGCTTGCCATTGTGAAGATGGGTATCGAATTCAGGACAGAAATTGGGACGCCGTTGTTGATAATAACAATATAGCATCCACCATAAAAGTCATAAACATTGCCAAAAATAATATAGCCTGTAAACACGCAATCTAATTTCATACTATCTCCTTTTTGGAAGACAAATTTCGGGATAGTGATAGGGTCAGAGAAATATAAGCCTCTTTGGGTTTCGCTATCCCATAATTCATCTTTGTTATCGAGCAACGTGTCTTACGATTGGACAAAACAACGCCATTAGAACAGGATCGCAGTAGAAAATTTGTTAGATTACAATGAACTATTACTATAATTAGCTAAGCTAATAAAATTCTCCTTTCTGAGACTAAGGAACGATTGGTCGAACGGATGGCGAACCTGTCCCTTTAAGTTAAAATTTCAAGTAAGTTAAGAAAACATTTCTTTAGATTTTGATGTATATATTTCATAAATTTGAGCTAAAATGTCTTTTGACCTGCGAAAAAAAAAACCTAGACTGTCTCTTAAATTAAGAAATTTGGGCTACGACACTGGAGAAGGTAAGTTGAAACCAACCTTCACAAATTCTTCTCGATTTATTTCACTATGTGTTTGCTATTGAACGCCCGAAGGCTTTCATTAGAAGGCGTAGAGCCGTGACTAGGGAATTTAAAAAAGTTTTTCTTAGTTAATAATTTTACGTGATATGCGACACCGATTGCACCTTCATCTGCGTAGATTTGCAAGGTTGAAATGTAAAACGTAGTGAATCAACTCCAAATAGTGTACAATGATGGTAGCTTTGTTGACAGGGTTAATGTGGGGCTGGAAAAAACAATGCTGTCTAACTTTGTTTTATATATAGCTCAAGAAGGTGCGAAAATATAGGCCTACAATATTGCGAAGGGTGTAAAACTCAATTTCATCGCATTTTAGGTACATTGTAGCAAGATATAAAAAATGTCCCCCCCCCCCCCCCCAATATATTTTGATGGGCCCAATAATAAGCGAAAATAAAAACAAGAACCCCCACCGTTTTAAAGTTATAATAGTTCTGCTTGGGAGACCCCACCTTGACCTCTATATACCTAAGATAAGTATTATAATAAATACCCTATTAAATGAACAATGGGGCACGGGGTTGAGGTCGGGCTTGGCTGCCTATTGTAAACAATCCACCGTGAAAGATTCGTTAGCGTTTTCTTGCGGCGTAAGGATGTCGTTCGGGACTACAATCAACTGTAAAGCCAAAAGAAAATCTCCCTAAAAACTAGAACTTTTGACTTCAAGAGACAAAAATGTATAGTTGGTAAACCGATGGTCACAATATAGAATAAATGCATCAGTGAGTGTCAAATGTTAGGGACTATTTTCAGATCGCAATGTTACAATCACGTGACAAACCAAAAAGTAAAGGGACTCGCTCCAGAAGACACAAGGATTCGATACACTCATTACCGAGGTAAATTCAACTTTACGGAAACGTCCGAGTGTTGCCGAACATGCCTATTGCTTATATAATAGATTCAAATTTCTTTACAGGTATTATTTGGGATTTGTTGAGTTTGGATATCGACGGATTTTAGAAATTAAAATATGACAGCCTAAACCTTGCCAAGGTAAGTTCACAAGCACCTTTACTTCAATAAAAGCGGCACAGGCATTAGCCTATGATGGTCGTCGGTTCTATTCTTTGGTGACCTAGCTGTAAATGGGTACAGATAATTCGAGAGAGATCAATGCCAAGAGGTTCGGTCAAGGACCAGCTGGTAGAAAAGATCCTCATTATTCCAGTTGACCCAGCTGTAAATGGGTACAGATAATCCTACAGAGATCAAAGCCAAGAGGTTTGGTCAAGGACAAGCTGGTAGAAAAGATCCGCATTATTCCAGTCAACCCAGCTATAAATGGGTACAGATAATCAAGGAGAGATCAATGCCAAGAGGTTCGGCCAGATATTCTAGTCGACCAAGCTGTAAATGGGTACAGATAAGCTGATAGAAAGAGACTCCCCCCCCCCCCCCCCCGAAAAGGAGTGCGGGTAGCTGAAACTTGGTTTGATGAACTGACAATAGTCGAATATGCGTTTATTGCGGTCATTCGGTTATCCCCCCCCCCCCCCCTCCCTATCCCCACCATTAGTAACCATACTCGTTTTACCATTTTAGGCAATTCAAGATGGCGCATAGAAACGTAAGGAGGATCGGCGGTTACGCCAAACCGTCTGAACAGTCGCAGCATGACAGCAAAACCGACTGCGGAATCGGACTGTGTAAACCGCAAGGGCTCCAGTGCTGTGCGACGATGGGATGTTTCGCTGGAATTTACGGACTATCAGGAATAATGACGTCATCACTACAGATATATATCAACTCGCAGATTACTACGCTGGAAAAACAGTTTGGGTTAAGTTCGACTGTAAGCGGATTGATATTGAGCAGTAACGACATCGGTTACTTGTTAACCACACTGTTTATGAGTTATATCGCACGTCGGACGCACATACCTCGAGTTCTTGCGTTATCTACCATCTTCTACGGCATATCCGGCATCTTGTGTAGTGTGCCACATTTTCTGAACGTTGACAGTCATCGACTCAGTTCCGTTGTAGGCAACGTTACAGTTACGTTAAGTAGTCCGTTACAAAATGGAGCCTTGTGTGTGAACAGTTCCTTGGGATTGAACGCAACAGATCACTGTGCCCTTACGGCTAGTTTAGCCACCAATGACAATACAGTACGAACAGTGGCTATCCTGTTTTTAGCTCTAGGAATGTGTTTTCAAGGCTTTGGTAAATCGCCCAGATATCCCTTTCTGGCAACATACGTTGATGATAACGTGGAACAAACGAAAACTCCAATGTTTTTAGGTAAGGATACTAGTTTATATCTCTTCCTCGTTTATTGCTCGTTTATTGCTCGTTAATTGCTCGTTAATTGCTCGTTAATTGCTCATCAAGTGCTAGGTCATCATCCATTGATCATCCATTGCTCACCTAGTGTTCGTCGAGTGCCCATCTAGTCTTCGTCCAGTGCCCATCCAGTCTTCGTCCAGTGCCCATCAATTGCTCGTTCATTACTCGTATTTTGCTCACCCAGTGCTCGCCCGTTGCTCATCCAATACTCGTCCATTTCTCGTCCATACAGAGTATCTATTTGAATTTTCCAGGTATTATTTCTGGTATGGGTATTCTAGGACCAGCTCTTGGCTTTGTTCTAGGTGGAGTCTTCAGTCGATTTTACGTTACGCTGGAAAGTAAGTCAAAATTTACTATACTTTTCACATTTTTTTTATCTGCTTGGGATAATAGAGACGAAAAACCGATATACAGTGTCCATTTTTATCAAGGATGTCACTTATAAACCTATATCTATTTGCCGTGTCGTTGTAGATACCAGCATGTCCACTAGTGATCCAAGATGGATCGGAGCATGGTGGTTGGGGTTTCTATTTTTCGGTAGTATAGGAATTATCGTAGGGACACCGTTGCTGTGCTTTCCCAAGAGAATGAAAACCAGACCTCGACATTTGGATAAATTGAAAAAGAAAAAGAAAGATTTGCTGATTAAAAGAACCTTCTGTACAGATATAAAAGGTAAGACATGATGCCAATCTACTCTTGAGTTTTCACTTTTCACAATTAAACTGAAAGTGGTATTTAAAATTCATTTCTTGTTTACGGAATTATCATTTTTGTTTTCATAATCATCATTATTGTTTTCATAATCATCGTTATTGTTTTCATTATCATCGTTATTGTTTTCATAATCATCAATATTGTTTTCATAATCATCGTTATTGTTTTCATTATCATCGTTATTGTTTTCATAATCATCATTATTGTTTTCATAATCATCATTATTGCTTTCATAATCATCATTATTGTTTTCATTATCATTGTTATTGTTTTCATAATGATTATTTTTGTTTTCATAATCATCGTTATTGTTTTCATAATCATCATTATTGTTTTCATTATCATTGTTATTGTTTTCATAATGATTATTTTTTGTTTTCATCGACTGATTTTTTCTTTCAGAATTAATGAAGTCTGTTTTGAGATTATTGACGTCGCCTATCTATATTCTAAGTAATATGGCGTCCTGTATTTTGCTGCTTTCCATCAGTGGGATGTTGGCGTATCTGCCGAAGTACCTCGAATCCCAATACCGTATACCAACATGGAAGGCCAATGTCCTGTTAGGTAAGACTTTGATAATCTAAAGCCAAAGAGCATCTTTGTATCAGCTAGCAACTGGTGTGGTATTTTGGAAGAACCGAATCAATCGCTAAAATAAAGGGGATCGAAGTTCATTGGCGATTGCAAAATTGCTGATGCTCGTGTTGCTGCAAATATGTATATCTTGTCGTTGACCTGATTGGTCGGAATCTGCGATCATCCAGCTGACCGTAGTTAAGAGTGTCTTGGTCTAGTTCCCGATCTGAGTGTTTCGACTCAGAGGCGAGGTGGATCTGGATCACCTTCATACGAGCCACGAGTACTCCTAATCCCAGCACGTTCTGCTAATTTCAGGAACAATGAATGTTTTTGGTGCTTCCCTTGGAATAATGGTTGGCGGAATATTCACCACCAGGTTGAAGCTAAAGCCTCTGACCTGTTTGAAGTTTGTGGTCATCACAACAGTGGTGTCTATTGGTCTATCTTGCTCTGGTTTCTTCTTGGGCTGTGATCCGCCCAATCTTCACATGGGAGTGAATAGGTTAGTACTGTTAAAACTCATTTGATGGTGGGGCTATATATAGTAACAATGGCGGCACCTTGAACCCTGCTTCAGTAAGCTTTGTCAACTGTTACGTATCTGTACCAATATTTTACAAGGTTAAAAACTTAAGCTCTCGAGGATCCTCTCTAGCTTGTCTTGTCCCTGACCGAACGTCTTAACGTCTCAATCTGCTCTTTCCCTAGATTACCCATACCCATTTACAGCTGATTCGACTGGAATCGTGGGGATCTTAGTACCAGGAGGCCGAGTAATGATGAACTGTTCAAGGTCCCGATGAATATAATTTTATATATTTTTCAGCGAGCTAATTGCCTCCAACAATGAGAGTATATCGTACATGACGCCACATAATATGACGTATATGAAAGGGGTTTGTGACGTCACGGCATGTGATTGCGATGATAAGATGTATTTTCCAGTGTGTGGTTCCGATGATTTGAATTATTTTTCACCGTGCCATGCTGGATGTAGGAACACAGATGATTTGGTATGTAGAAAGTCCATTAGACATCCTAAAAAATCCATTAGACTTCCCCTAAAAGCCCATAAGACATCTTCTAAAAAATCCATTAGACTTCCCCTAAAAGTCCATAAGACATCTTCTAAAAAATCCATTAGACTTCCCCTAAAAGTCCATAAGACATCTTCTAAAAAATCCATTAGACTTCCCCTAAAAGTGCATTAGACATATACTAAAACGTCCATTAGACTTCCTCTTAAAAGTCCATTAGACTTCCCCTAAAAGTCCATTAGACATATACTAAAACGTCCATTAGACTTCCTCTTAAAAGTCCATTAGACATCCCCTAAAAAGTCCATTAGACTTCCCCTAAAAAGTCCATTAGACATCCCCTAAAAAGTCCATTAGACATCCCCTAAAAAGTCCATTAGACATCCCCTAAAAAGTCCATTAGACATCCACTTAAAAAAAACCTTCTGTATAAAATTGTATCTGTTTTCAGATATTCAGCAACTGTACCTGTATTGGAGAGAAGAATGCGACGGCTCAGCCCGGGCTATGTGGTGGAGAGTGTGACACTATGCTGTGGGTTTATGTAGCTTTTAATTTTGTCGCTGCTTTTGCCACAACTTTGACCATAATGCCCAGTTTTATTGTATACGTCAGGTATGATATCTTTGTATTTATCGAGTCCAACCAGTTGTGAAAGGTTACGGATCAATGCCAAGATGATTGGTCAAGGACTAGCTGGTAGACAGGATCCTCATTAATGCATTAGAACCAGCTGTAATGGTACAGATGAATGGGAAAGGATCATTACCAAGAAATTTGGTCACGGACCAGCTCTGGTAGAAAGGATCCTCATGAGCCTATGTTGCAATCCTTGCTAAATAAAATAGTTGGTTCTTTCTTTCACTTGTTGCACAATGACAGACGTTGTCCGACTTCATTAGTATTAGCATTAGCAGAAGCTGAAAAGCTACACTTACCTAAGGATTTCCCCTCTAACATGCCCTATTTAACACTGCTGTTTTGGGCATGAATTCCCTCTATTGCTGGCTGGAAACTCTCGAGTGATTGTATATTCACATGGATGTTTACCGTCTTTGTAGGTCGATAAGGGAAAAGGACAAGCCTCTAGGTACGGGACTGTCTGCATTTCTTAATACTTTATTGGGTAAGTCATCTTTCTTTTTATAGCTCAAATGGGGGTTTGCCTGTCAGTGATGCAGGTTGGAGTGGTTTTATGGCAAAGGCGTTTAGTCGGAAAGGGACAGTAAACTGAGCAAATGTGTGTAACAAGATCCGTCGACAGTTGGAATCGAAAAAGGATAGACTGGAGTAAATGTTCCTCATTGCAAACTGCATGATGTTGATCGTCTTCGAGAAGAAAAATAAAGTTCCAATTCCTTTCCTTTCATTTCATTTCATTTTATTCCATTTCAGGATTTTTCCCTGGTGCCATAGTGTACGGTCGGATGATAGACACGACTTGCTTGATCTGGTCCACCAGCTGTTCCGGCAACGGCTCCTGTAGCTTGTACGATAGTGTAGATTTTAGAGTCAAATACCATTTACTTTTTACCCTGTGTAGAATAGCCTGCTCTGGATTCTACATCATTGCCTTGGTGGTGGCTCTGAAGAAAAAACAACCTTTCTACATCGACTATGAGACACCTCAGGTGATAGCCGAAAAAGAATTATTCGTTGATCCCGACATACGAAAAAAAAATATTCTAAAAACAAAGGGAACGAAAGTTTGATTACAAAAAATATTCTAAAAACAAAGGGACCGAAAGTTTGATTACAAAAAATATTCTAAAAACAAAGGGAACGAAAGTTTGATTAAAAAAAATATTCTAAAAACAAAGGGAACGAAAGTTTGATTACAAAAAATATTCTAAAAACAAAGGGACCGAAAGTTTGATTACAAAAAATATTCTAAAAACAAAGGGAACGAAAGTTTGATTTAAAAAAACAAAGGGACAATTATATGAAAATAAAATGGCAGTGTGAACGCCTTTAATTTGCATATTTAACCAAATTTACACCATAATCTGGATGATATAGCGAAGCCATTTTGAAAATTTGGATCGTTAATAATAAAGTTAAAAACAAATTAAAATAATTAAAAGAA
>NW_008710867.1:55425-56690 GCF_000327385.1 Lottia gigantea | reverse complement strand
TNGATGAGTACCTGGTATATTATATTGTAACATTTGATTGGTAATTGGTAATTTGATTGTAACATTTGATTAGTACCGGGTATATATACTAATGTAACATTTGATTAGTACCAAGTGATACCAAGTGATTGGTAATTGGTATCTGTCAAATTTTAACATTAACCATAATATATCTTTACATTGTATATAATATAACATTGTATATAATAGTATATAATATAACATTGTATATAATATAATATAACATTGTATATAATAGTATATAATATAATTGTATATAATAGTATATAATATAACATTGTATATAATATAACATTGTATTTAATATAGCAACAAGAGCATAATATCATTTAACATAAACATAAAATAACATAACATTGAAACATTTTTAATATAGACTTAACATAATAACATAATAACATAATAAAATAATATAGCGAAACATAACCAAAAATATGATTTGGTTATTCATAAACCAGGCAAGATGATGAAAAAGACTAGCAGACAGTAGCAGAGCAGTTTCTGTGATGAAAAAGACTAGCAGACAGTAGCAAAGCCGTTTCTGTGATGAAAAAGACTAGCAGACAGTAGCAGAGCCGCTTCTGTTAAACTGTTTCAATCAACAAAACTGTTCAGTTGTTACAGATATAGATGATGATAAAAACAGGCAGTTGAACCAGAAGCAATGAACAGGAAAAATAACCGGAATGTTCTTTGAGTTACAGCATGCTGTCAGGATATGGTGCTGAAAGACAGAAGTAGATCTCATTAGAAGATTCTGAAACAGGTATATGCATAACCCAGGAAAGAGGTTTGCCAAGAGGTTTACCACTGACGAGCTGGTAGACAGGATCCTCATTATTTCAGTCAACCCAGCTGTAAATGGGTACATGTAATCCAGGAAAGATCTAGATCAATGCCAAGAGGTTTGCCAAAGACAGACTGGTAGACAGGATCCTCATTATTCCAGTCAACCCAGCAGTAAATGGGTACAGGTAATCCAGGAATGAGGTTTGCCAAGAAGTTTACCAAGGACCAAATGGCCTCTAGATAAGCCAGCAAAAGCTTAACTCTTCAAGTTGCTGCAGATCACTAACATGAGAAAGATCAAGAACTCACCACTCTGCACCACCAGGAGGTTTCCACTCAGCTAGGATTCTGACCAAAAACTCTCCCTCATGGCACTCGGTCAGACAGTAGGGTACCAGGACATAGCCACCAGGCTCCAGATCAAACCTGGCATTGACTTCTCGAATCTCAGCTGG
>NW_008710867.1:24177-55375 GCF_000327385.1 Lottia gigantea | reverse complement strand
CCCTAGTGCCTGCCATATTTGACTCTGATGTTTTGGCAGGTTTTCCCCCTAGTGCCTGCCATATTTGACTCTGATGTTTTGGCAGGTTTTCCCCCTAGTGCCTGCCATATTTGACTCTGATGTTTTGGCAGGTTTTCCCCCTAGTGCCTGCCATATTTGACTCTGATGTTTTGGCAGGTTTTCCCCTAGTGCCTGCCATATTTGACTCTGATGTTTTGGCAGGTTTTCCCCCTAGTGCCTGCCATATTTGACTCTGATGTTTTGGCAGGTTTTCCCCCTAGTGCCTGCCATATTTGACTCTGATGTTTTGGCAGGTTTTCCCCCTAGTGCCTGCCATATTTGACTCTGTTGTTATGGCAGGTTTCCCCCTAGTGCTTGCCATGTTTGACTCTGTTGTTGGCAGGTTTTTCCCCCTAGTGCTTGCCACATTTGACACTGTTGTTTTGGCAGGATTTCCATTATTGTTTTGGCAGGTTTTCCCCCTATTACATATTTGAAGTTATATTTCTTATAAATATATTGGAATAAATGGCGCCGCCACTGACTTCACTCACTCTTGCTCCAAACGCACGTGAATTGACAAATACACGTGGGAATTAGGGTATGTAGGAGTATAAAAAGCCCAAGCTATATGAAATACTGTCACTTCTACCTGGGCGTTAAGACTGACAACATCAGAAAGGATCATTTTACAATGCTGTAGTTTCGTCAACGTTTTCTTTTTCATAGGATCGCAGTCATGCATGAATACGCAGGGTACCTCTGTGCAAAGCTGCTTATCTATGCAATTAAAGAATTTGACAAGTATGGCATAGCTCTGATGCTGCATCTACAGTTACCATGAGAGGTCTTTAGTATCAGCTTGATAGCACAAGGTAAGAACCCAGTACTAGTATTGTAATGAATTAACTGTAGTCTGGCTTAAATGCATTTTTTCCCTTTACTATTTTCCATCGAGTATATTTGTCCGAAATTTGCCGACAATTGGGCGAAAGCACATTGATTTCAAGACTACAGAAATTGGAACAAAAAAGTAAAGTTGCACTACAGCTCGGGAAAGTTATTTATCGAGGTTTTAGGTGAGGTCTTTAACATCCAAGGGATAATTTATAAAACATGAGCCCGCAGAATAACGTTTTCTGAAAATGTATTTTTTATTCATTTTTTCAAAATTCCCCTGATAGTTCTCATCAAATTCTGTATAAATTTCGTTAAAGTTTGTGAATTTGTTGCCATAGGCTACCAGAACAATTCAAAATAGATTTTGATAGAAACGTATAGCAAACGTATAATATATAACGATTTTTGAAAGTGTATTTTTTTCATTTTTTCAAAATTCCCCTGATAATTCTCGTCAAATTCTGTATAAATTTGGTTAAAGTTTGTGAATTTGTTGCCATAGGCTACCAGAACAATTCAAAATAGATTTTGATAGAAGCGTATAGCAAACGTATAATATATAACGATTTTTGATAGTGTATTTTTTCATTTTTTCAAAATTCCCCTGATAATTCTCGTCAAATTCTGTATAAATTTGGTTAAAGTTTGTGAATTTGTTGCCATAGGCTACCAGAACAATTCAAAATAGATTTTGATAGAAACGTATAGCAAATGTCGTCATATCAGTGACTAGCCACCGCAACGTTAATTAATTGTGGTCTAGTTGTTTGCACGCGCGCACACGAGATTAGAGGTGAGTTCAATTCTCTCTTCTATAGCTGACATTTTGCTACAAAACTATTTTGATTTATTATACACTCAAAAACATTGTTACAGCCATTTTTATCATCGAAATGGTTCAGTCTGATCTGCTTACGTCACCTAAATTTGTAAAAATAAGCTTTCTTTATCTTATATGGAAAGCCATTTTTTTTACAATGTAAACATCCTTTAAACGGGGTTCGAACCCTGGTCGCCATATCGCTGACTAGCCACAACAATGTTAATTCATTGTGGTCTAGTTATTTCTGGTATATTATCTCCCTTTTTTAAATTTTATTTTATCTGCCTCTAGGTAACAAATGCGGTCTTGTTTTTTGCACGTGTGCTCACGAGGTCAGAGTTGAGAGGTGAACAGTTCGAATCTTTCCTTGCAGACATTTTGCTACAAACTATTTTGATTTATTTTACATTCAAAAACATTGTTACAGTCATTTTTATCATCGAAATGGTTCAGACTGATCTTCTTACGTCACCTAAATTGTAAAAATAGATTTTCTTAATCTTCTATGGCAAGCCATTTTAACAAAATTAAATATCCTTAACACGGGGTTCGAACCCGGGTCGTCATATCAGTGAACTGGCCACTGCAACGTTAATTAATTGTGGTCTAGTTGTTTGCAAGTGTGCACACGAGGTCAGAGGTGAGAGGGCAAGAGTTCAAGTCTCTCTTCTAGCAGACATTTTGCTACAAAACTATTTTGATTTATTATACACTCAAAAACATTGTTACAGCCATTTTTATCATCGAAATGGCTCAGTCTGGTCTGCTTACGTCACCTAAATTTGTAAAAATAGACTTTCTTAATCTTACAAAGTAAGCCTTTTTTGACAATGTAAACATCCTTTACACGGGTTTCGAACCCGGGTCGTCATATTGGTTCGCTTCATTGTCACTATGACGTTAATTAACTGTGGTCTAGTTATTTGCACGTGCGCATAGGAGGTCAGAGGTGAGAGGTCAAGAGTTCAAATCTCTTCAAGCTGACATTTTGCTGCAAAACTATTTTGATTTATTATTCATTCAAAAACATTAGTACAACCATTTTTATCACCGAAATGGCTCAATCCTGACGGGAAGAGTCTCTCAAATTTGTAAAAAGAAGGTTTCTTTATCTTTCATGGCAAGCCGTTGTAACAAAAGGACTACATGAGGTACGATCGCGGGTTACATTAAAATTTAGTATGTAGTTCTCTCATCCGAGTGAGCTACTGCGGCATTGCTCAATACTCAATATTAGACTTGTAAGAGCTTAGTTTATTTGGAATGTTACCAACAATGAGAATTTGCATCAAGTGATTAATATTTACAAGTGTTCAATAATCCGCACGCGCATTTCGTGCCATGGTACAATAAATACAATGAGTTTAAGGTGAAATATCATTCTACTTGGAAATCATCTACCCATCACATTTGACTGGAAAAATGGCATTTTTAGCAATAATATTTTAGCTCTATTTTTCATATTTTTTTTTTAAAACGTTTAAATATTCACGAATGAAAAGTACAAAACCCGCTTATTTATTTGCTTGTTTTTTGTGTATGTGGTAGCTATTTTTACAATCTTTTTTTAATGTCATTGGTTTTTTTATTTATTTGTCAGGTTTTTGTTTTTGATGTTTATGCGGTTTTTTTATGTTAGTAGCGAGGTGTTGTGTGTGTGCGCGCGCGTATGGGTAATATATATTAAGAATAATTTAATTTTTTACTTACCTTGTTTCATTTGTCGACTTCTTGTGGACTCGAACCCACATCGCAATGATGAAAGACGAACGAACACATTAACCGGCTGAGCCATCGCACTTGGCTGAATGATTGTTAAGATTTATAGTCTAAATCAAAAGAGAAAGCTATAATACCTTGCAGAGAACTAAGAACAAGATATTAGTTTAGTCATCAGATCAACTTACGTGCATGTCACTGTAGCTCAGTCGACTCGACAGCCAGTGTATCAGCTGGATTTTAAGTCGGAAGGTTCGATTCCCACCGCGAGAATATTTTTATTATATATCTAATAAAGGTTTTAATTATATAGACAAAATAACATCTGATCTCGTATGCCACCGTGGCTCAGTGGATAGAGTGGTAGGTCTTGGTGAAATCCGTAGTGGGTTCGAACGCCTGACGTGGAACCATAATTCATTTTGATGTTACCTTTACTCGAATGGTTTTAGGGTTATATAGATAAATTTGCAATGTTTCCTCGTCGTCTCGATAGCACAGTGGTTAAAGTGCTCGGTCGGCAAATGATCAGATAAGGTTCGAACCTCTGCCGGGGACGCTAGCAAACAATTTTGACAATTTCATTATAAAAGTTCACATATAAAATGGTTAATTTCTGAAGAGTTTGCTGTGTCCGCCGTAGCCCTGAGGTTAGAGAGGCTGCTAGAGATCTAGACAGTTCTGGTTCGAATACCGCCGAAGTTGTTAGATTCACTATTTTGATCTTATAAATGATTTACAGTCATTTAAAAGAGCTTAAATTTCGTGGTTTGCTAACGGGTCTCTATGGCCTAGATGGATGGATGGTGGACTTGGGCTAGAACTCTGTTTCGACGGCGAGGGTTCGAGCCCAGGTAAATCTCCAGAGGCTTTTAGCCACTGTCTCATGTTCTCTCTCTCATTCTAATATGAGAGACCTGAGTTCTCTAGAGGTAAGATGTCAGTTGACACGTTGGGCCTGCCGCAGGCAAGACACTACCAATAGATAGAACGAGGGGCAAAGCTGAAGAACGAGAGACAAGGAGGGGAGCCGAGGGGCAAACTGGTGCCCGGGTCCCTCCAAGATTCTAAAAGGAGAGAGGAAGATACTTACTATTTTACTACTATAGTAGGTTGTGACTTTGAACTTTAAATATTACTTACGAACGCTTGTTTAAATCCCACTTATTTTGGCCGTGGTCGTAGAGTTGTTCATCCCTCCCTACATTTTTCTATCGTTCAAACGTCCCGGGTTCGATTCCCACTCAAACCCAATTTTCGGTTTTAAAGTATTTTTGACGTCCAAAGCAGATTCTAGTGGTTTTGAGTGCCCACTATGGAAAATCTTTCACAACTAGATTTCCCCGTGGGGTTCGAACCCACCTAAGTTTCTAGAGGATGTTAGTCCTTACTATGGATGACGTTATTGCAACCGTGTTCTCCCGACGCTCTACCACTGAGCCATCCAGTCGAACACAAACTTGGAATTTTTATCCATTATAACTGTAACCTCAAGTTTTAAATAGTGTAAAATTAGGTACTGCACATTCATCTTACAATCCATCAAAGGTTTCAATCCCACACCTCGTTGATGTCAGACCAACGCTCTACCACTGAGCCATCCAGACAGACAAATTAGCGAATTATTTATCCAATATAACCGTAACCTCGTATCTTAATAGAAGAAAAATTCCAGTGGGCTATCAGTGGGTATTGAACTAGCATCCTTTCTTTTCAGAGGATTTTCCTACCACCGTACCGACTTGGCCACCGCGGACGACATATATATTTGAAAATTAAGACTATATATACTTTTAAATTCTATAAAAATCTATATGATTATAACTGGGATCGAACCCTCGACCCTATCATTGCAGACTACCGAGAACATTCTACATAGACCGCTCATCCACCATGATTACGAACTTAGGGGTGTTTATCAGAGTCCCAATCCTGGACGCTTTTGTTAATTCATTTCAGATCATTATGCTTGATATTCAATATATCTCATCACGACCCTCTCTCCAAGGAGAAAGACATTTTTACTGACGAAAGCCGACCCAATTTTAATTTTGTTTTGTGATGGTTGCCTTCCTGGGCCTCAAGTGGATGTGGTTTAATAAATAAAGATCTTCAATAGATCACAACAATTCAATTCTCACTCCAGGATTCGAACCCACGACTATAATATAGACATGAGAGTTTAACCGACTGAGCTACGGCGAAAAGCACGTGCATAGTGTTCACCAGTTGACCTAGCCCGAGTAGACTCTGATATCCAGTCTCTTAGAACAACCAGTCTTCATCTTTTAATCTCTTCTTCTATAAAATCTATCCATATAATCTTTAAGTCGACAAGCAGTATTCAGTCAAGTGCGATGGCTCAATCGATAAACGCGTTCGTCCGCCATCGTCGTCCAGCTATGCGAGTTCAAGACCAGAAGATAGTAAATAAAATTGAAGGTAAGAGTATAATAATAACTATATTGTATTTGTGTTAAATTTCTCATATACTATGCACACACCACTCTTCGAAACTACACAATAAAACAATTGTACATGTCTAACCCTACATAAATAAAATACAAACTTATTTAACCAATGCATTAAAGTTTTTGTATTATTCTGCGTTATAACAAATTAACTGTTGTCTGAAATGATTTGATTAAATGTAGTTACCTCCCTTAGTGTTTCGCTACCCTATCCGTCATTCAAAGCCAAATACGTATTTTTGAGGGGTCCAGGTCGTTCATTATTGCTTGATTTGTTGTGTTAGAGACCTAAAAGACAAGAAAATAAAAAAACATTGAAGCAAATACGCTATTCCCAAAACCATCAAATAAGTCAAGACATGTCAATCAAATAAGTCAAAACATGCCCATCAAATAAGTCAAAACATGCCCATCAAATAAGTCAAAACCTGTCAATCAAATAAGTCAAAATATATCGATCAAATTAGTCAAAACATTTTCATCATATAAGTCAAAACATGTCCTCCAAATAAGTCAAAACATGTCGATCAAATATGCCAAAAATGTATCAATGTTAAGCGCTCTAAAAACTTAATTCAATGTAGTCTTAAATAGAGTTGCTTTTCATTAACTGTTGCAAATATCACGCAGCACAAGTATATTATGATTTAACTGTAGTCTGTATTAATAAATGTAGTTGCTTCCCTTTAACCGTTTTTATAAGAGTGTATCTAACGGCACTTTTATAAATTCACTTCTTCCCTCCGCGACACACGACGGGCAATGCCATGCAATGTGGACAATTTTTCAAGGATAAAGACATTAGCCTACTCTTTTTTTTTAAATTTCCATCCGTTAAGGTATCTTTGTTTTAAATGGCCTGTATCACAAAGGACAACTGACCTTCATCGGTTTAAAAAATACAAGGTATCATCTCATCCTATGCGAAGTTTGAATCCTGAATCTTCAGGCTAGGAAGCTAACGTGAAAAAAAACACCCGTAAATATACAAAAAGCTTTATTCTATTCATAAGCACCAATATTCAGCCATCATTTTGCCTTAAAATAAGCACATTAGATTAGTACCAAGTGTATATACTATTGTAACATTTGATGAGTACCTGGTATATTATATTGTAACATTTGATGAGTATCTGGTATATTATATTGTAACATTTGATGAGTACCTGGTATATTATATTGTAACTACCTGGTATATTATATTGTAACATTTGATGAGTACCTGGTATATTATATTGTAACATTTGATTGGTAATTGGTAATTTGATTGTAACATTTGATTAGTACCGGGTATATATACTAATGTAACATTTGATTAGTACCAAGTGATACCAAGTGATTGGTAATTGGTATCTGTCAAATTTTAACATTAACCATAATATATCTTTACATTGTATATAATATAACATTGTATATAATAGTATATAATATAACATTGTATATAATATAATATAACATTGTATATAATAGTATATAATATAATTGTATATAATAGTATATAATATAACATTGTATATAATATAACATTGTATTTAATATAGCAACAAGAGCATAATATCATTTAACATAAACATAAAATAACATAACATTGAAACATTTTTAATATAGACTTAACATAATAACATAATAACATAATAAAATAATATAGCGAAACATAACCAAAAATATGATTTGGTTATTCATAAACCAGGCAAGATGATGAAAAAGACTAGCAGACAGTAGCAGAGCAGTTTCTGTGATGAAAAAGACTAGCAGACAGTAGCAAAGCCGTTTCTGTGATGAAAAAGACTAGCAGACAGTAGCAGAGCCGCTTCTGTTAAACTGTTTCAATCAACAAAACTGTTCAGTTGTTACAGATATAGATGATGATAAAAACAGGCAGTTGAACCAGAAGCAATGAACAGGAAAAATAACCGGAATGTTCTTTGAGTTACAGCATGCTGTCAGGATATGGTGCTGAAAGACAGAAGTAGATCTCATTAGAAGATTCTGAAACAGGTATATGCATAACCCAGGAAAGAGGTTTGCCAAGAGGTTTACCACTGACGAGCTGGTAGACAGGATCCTCATTATTTCAGTCAACCCAGCTGTAAATGGGTACATGTAATCCAGGAAAGATCTAGATCAATGCCAAGAGGTTTGCCAAAGACAGACTGGTAGACAGGATCCTCATTATTCCAGTCAACCCAGCAGTAAATGGGTACAGGTAATCCAGGAATGAGGTTTGCCAAGAAGTTTACCAAGGACCAAATGGCCTCTAGATAAGCCAGCAAAAGCTTAACTCTTCAAGTTGCTGCAGATCACTAACATGAGAAAGATCAAGAACTCACCACTCTGCACCACCAGGAGGTTTCCACTCAGCTAGGATTCTGACCAAAAACTCTCCCTCATGGCACTCGGTCAGACAGTAGGGTACCAGGACATAGCCACCAGGCTCCAGATCAAACCTGGCATTGACTTCTCGAATCTCAGCTGGACCATCCACCTGACTCACCAGATGTAGCTTGGACAGATGACGTTTATCATCTTTGTCAATATTCTTGGCCTGCAAGACAAATCGATATACTGAAATGGAGTAGCACAGTGGACCTCATCCACACAAAAACAAGCATAAAAGACCTTGGTTCCCCTCCCGCTACACCACTACCAGAAACCTGGTTAGGAACTTTATAAGTAATATCCCAGGGTAGACACAACCTGCTGAGACAACATGGTTCTCCATCTTGACTTACCCGATATAAACAGAAACCGATGGGAAAGAGTAAGCTGTTAGCAGTAGAAGGTCCATGACGATAGTCTTGTAATACTGATATTATAACATGTCGCTTTCCTTGCATCCTTGGCACCAAGTTTGGATCCAGGACCTCATTGGTACGAGAGACCGTAAACAGGATTCTAGGGCTGCGAGAATGTCGGTCCATGTCAGATCGGGATATTCCTTGTCTGTCTTCTGAAATAGACGAACATTTTAAGATGATTTGCAAGTCATTGGAGAAATTTCATCCCTTGTTTGTCAAACTTTTAAAAATTGACACAGGGTATCAAATGAGAGTAATGGATAAAAGCTGGACAGAAATTAGATCTGTGGTATCAAGGGGCTTGAGGTTCTCTGACTTGCTCACCCTTGAAAGTTCTTAAAGTTTTGCTTTGACAGCACATACTGGAGGGCTATTCTGAACCTTCATTACATGTGTAGCCATAGGTACAAGCACAGACACACAGGACCAAGATATCGCTTGAGAATGACTAAAGTCCTTAAATAGGTCAGAACAAAAAAATCAACTTACTTGTCCATTTGAACTTGTGTTCGAACATAACTTTCCATCGTCCCGGCTGTTTGAAGTAGTCAGTCTTGTTGGCAAGGAAATGACTCTGAGTCAAAGAGGCTAGGGAAGTGTCAGAATTATTACGAGATGAGGATGGAGCACTTTTGGGACGATGAGATTCGTCTGTAGGTTGTGGAGTTTGGAATTGCAGAGATATTTCAGAGGCACTGTAAGTACTCTGTTCAGACATTACAGTTGTGTTGGAAAGAGTGCTGCAATTGCGATTGGCCCAAATTTGACCTTCACCTTCAATGTCAATACACCCTGGAAGACTTGCCAGAGAATCTGTTTCCATGGAATTTGAGTTCATACTTTTTTCACGTCTGAGTTTAACGTCCATTGATCTTTTGGACACTTGATAGAGCAGTGATTCTGTCTCGGATGTTCGCCTCACGAAATCTCTTCCCTTGGACGACACATTAACTGTTTTTGCTGAGGTCATATCATTTGAGTGCCGCTGGCCTTTTCTGTCGGATTTGGCTTTTGAGTTCATGAGTCTGGATTCTTTATCATCCTTGGAACTATTTCTTAACCAACTGTAGGAATTTGGACACACCACTCTACCACACGGGTTATCACTACTCAGGTTAAGATTTTTGGGAGTCTGATCGTTGGATGTGGGAATCCTATGGGAATAGTCCACGGTGCGTGATCTGAGAGCTTCACGTACACAGATACTCTGTGACTGAACGGTCTCTGTATCCATACACCCTAGAGCTGAACTGGGCTGACGAAAGCTGAAGCATGACGGATTGGAAATAGGATGTGGAGTAAAATCTCTGGCATCTCTTTCCACTTTGTAACGATTCTGCCCGCTGAGGTTGATCACTGAGGTTGTCCTATTTTCTGTTGTGGATTCGTTGGTAAACACACCATTTTCTTGGCGGAACCTGCGGTCCAGTTTCAACCAATCAGTTGTGTACGGTTCTTCACTGCTGATGATGAACAAACCACCATAGTTACAGCGAAAGTCTTCCATAGTCATCCAGAATTCATCGTCTTCTTTTCTGGACAATGGCCGAAATTTCTCCTTGAATTCAGAATTGACAGAGTTCCATGATTTTGAATCCCTGAAAAAATAAAGTTCTGTTAGTGAACTTGGTGCCAGTTTAATTCAAGGTAGGTAGTGATATAGTGACATCATAATGCGCTTTGTTTTCTTAGGATTACAGGCACCACAGACATCTGACTGAAAATTAGAATGGTGTAAATTGATGCTACCAGGGTCCCTGATACACATAAAAAATTTAGAAAACCACTTTACAATCCCTTTAACTTGGTCTTTAGACTCTTGCAGCTAATATTGTACAAGTATACTTAACAGTTCTGAGTATTTCCCCTTCCATTTGGGTTCTTTAAGAAATGAACATTTTATTCTGATCATGTCACAAGAACGTTTATCTGTCATAGGGAACTGAAAAAGAAAGAAATGGAGTGTTACACCCTATTGCTCTACAACTAATAAATGAAAGTCAGTTTTTCTCAGTAATTAATCAAATTTCAAGAAGTAAAAAAATGATGAAATCTAGATGAAACAATCCAATCAAATTACTGCATTTAAAGACTTCTGTGATAAACGAAAGTCAGTTATTGCAGTCAAGGTATAAGGCAAAGTGTGTAATAGCTTGACATTGTGGAAGATTTAAATGCCCTACCTTGGTAACAGCAGTAATTATATGAAGAAATCTCTTATCTTCGCAGCAATCTTTATCATTATCCTGAAATAATAAAACAAACCTTTCACAGATGGTGGGTATGACCCAGATGTAAATGGGTACAGATAATCCATGAAAGATCAATACCAAGAGGTTTGGTCAAGGATGAGCTGGTAGAAAGGATCCTCATTATTCCATTCTTCCCAGCTGTAAATGGGTACAGATAATCTGGGAAAGATCAATGACAACAGGTTTGACCAAGGATCCTCATAATTCCAGTTGACCCAGCTGTAAATGGGTACAGATAATCTGGGAAAGATCAATGACAACAGGTTTGACCAAGGATCCTCTGGTAGAAAGGATCCTCATAATTCCAGTTGACCCAGCTGTAAATGGGTACAGGGTATCTGGGAAAGATCAATGCCAAGAGGTTTGGTCAAGGACCAGCTGGTAGAAAGGATACCCATTATTCCAGCAGTAAATGGACACTGAAAGATCAGCCTAAGAGGTCTGGTCAAAGATCATCTGGTAGACAGGATTCTTGTGATAATTAGTGGAAATCAACAATGGTTGCTTCTTTCTTACCTTTTGAAAGTCATCGAAATCAAAAGCTGATTCTGTCAGTCTCTTGTTGTTTCTCCAACAGACCATCATAGACCGGTTTAAAGATGATTTATACATAATGTGATATAGATTCTCATGAGGGTTCACGTCTGGGGTGTAAAACTCACAAATACCACCAGTCAGATCTGTCAAAGCATCCAGAATATTTCCATACTCAATAGCTTGAAATGTCTTTTTACACCTACAAGAAACATAGATGAGTAAAACATCCAATTGTCATCCGTGATCTAGCAAGATTGTTATGCTTCTCCTGTTCTAGGTCATTTAATATTCAACCAATCAAATGCTGTGTCCATAAAAGATTTTATTACAATTTTGGGATACATTTACTTGTATTGGCTGCCCCCTTTAACATTGTTTTCATTGGTTAGCACAACTTTAGATGCTAT
The DNA here is from genome assembly GCF_000327385.1 of Lottia gigantea. Lineage (NCBI taxonomy): Eukaryota > Metazoa > Mollusca > Gastropoda > Lottiidae > Lottia > Lottia gigantea. The sequence continues at coordinate 43,468 of NW_008710867.1, read as the reverse complement.
TAGTCCTAAATCCCAAAGAACACAACATACAAAAGAATTACATTAGATCATGGTTGGCAGGTGTAGTCACCCGAAGAAGAAAGCACAAAAGAAAAATCCAGATATGCATTTAATCAATGGCAACTTTTGATGCCATTGGGTCAAAATTTCACAGAACATGACATATAGAAGAATTTTATCGGATCATGGTTTGCAAGTGGATGGACCCTCAGAAAAAAGAACACAAAACATCGAGAAATGCTTTCTAAGAAGATTGGCAAGGCTGTGAAGACTTCTGGACATACTCACTTTGCATAAGCCTTTTCTATCAGCGCTCCCCAGAACTCTTGAGGCTGGCCCATAGAAGAACAGAACAGGTACATATCATTGAGTATGGGTAAGTAATCATCAACCACCACTTCAATCCATTCTCCAAATCTCCAGATGTGAAATCTAAAAGCACCTGTAATTAAAAGAATTAAAGAGATTGTAAAGAAGTTTTCTAAATTTTTTATGTGTATCAGGGACACTGATAGCATCAATTTGTAGCATTCCAATTAGACGTCTTTGATTCTTGCAATTCCACTAAATCTATTAGTTTTCTTCATTGGCTGTATTCGCTAGCGTTTAATCCAATCAAATCACTGCATTTACAAACTTCTGTTATACAAAACAGGTGACTAATGCAGTCAAGGTATAAGATTAAGTTTGTAAAACTTGACATTGTGAAGATTATTCTTACCAAGATATTTGTGTTCAAATCCCTGTTCAAAATTTCGATAACCAGGAATGATTTTCTCCATGAATTTCAAACTGAGAGAAACCACCATGACAGCACCTTGAAACCAGGACTTCTGCTTCCACGATTTCCATGGAAACCATTCTACACAGACGCCACCTACACCAACCAACACAGGATTATTGATGATGTTCTGCAAATAACCAACAAATGGATTAGTTGTTTTAACTGCACCCTCTTATCAATAAACAAATGGGACTGTGGTTCACTTTATCTAAATATTTTCAAATGAGGCAGTGAACTTTGAAGTTAAATTTATTATTGAAATAAATGCGTCATGTTACGGTCAATTTTCCAAATTTTCGTTGCATCTGGAACGCCCCTCCTCCCCCCAACAAAAATCCTGCCGACAGCCTTGCCCCATACATCACAGGAATACCCAGTCTATTATCATTAATAATCCTACTTTCGCTTTCAACTTGTTACCATGGTAATGTGTTATAAACAAACTTGAAAGAAAAATAAACAAGATAATTAGCAGACTATTGAGATCAATATTATCATATACAGAACTTTTTATGCCTTCTGGCTGAGTATCATATAAACAAATATTCTATTATAAAGAGTGGCATAATATATACATTAAAGGTATACTACCCCTTAGGATGACCAAAAAATTATAATTTCAAAATTGGCTAAAATGGGCATATTTTTATCAATAGACTTACCTGGTGTCATAACTATACAACAGAATCTCTCTATAATCCAATAAATAACGAAGTAAATTAAAACTAAGTAATTTTGAAACAAGCTTCAAATTTTAAGTTTTTTTTCAATAATTACTTAGTTTAATGGATTTATCAGATTAAACAGGGATTCTGTTGTATAGTTATGACACCAGGTAAGTCCGACTGATGAATATATACACTTGAGAGTTTTTATTTTTTAACAAAATATTCTTTTTTAAACTTGGATATTAATTTACCAAAATTTGATTTGAGTTTTCAAAACACACACCCCTTTAATATCAACAGGCACAGTCACTTTAACTGGGTTGTATTTGACATCTGACAGGTGATTAATTAGTACCTGCTAATTAGTTCTAACAGTATATCAATAATTAGTGACAGTATATACACTCTACACCTGACTGCCAAACAATATCATTTATCACAGTTTGAACATCATTTATCACTAAAAAAAAACATATTCTGTACCCCCAGGCAACAGTGGAGGTACAAAATGGCCATTTGTCTCGGCTATTGCACCTCCAATTTATTTCTAAAATTTCAAAATAAGATTTTTATACGTGTTTGTCTCAAAGTCTGTGCGTCAGAACACACCAAATTTTATTTTCAAAGTTTTCTTGGAGGAGAATTCCCCACACTCTCCAGGGAAACACCTCACACTCTCCAGGGAATCTCAACTCTGACCTTATCTCTCCATTATTAAGTCTTCCCTCAATATGATAGGATGATAAACAAAGACTGCAGACTGTACTGGTTAAAGATTCCTCGACGGTTGGAAATCAAAAAAAAGAAGGCTAACACCTTTGTCCTTTGTCCCTGATGACACACTCCATGGATCTGCTAGTGTGCCAGTCTGCCAAATTGACAATCTCATTTGCAGAGATGAATAAGGTGTTCTAGAAGTAAGCATCTTCCACCTTACTAGCAATACCAAAAAGTTTAGTGGAGCTCTAAGTAAAATCATTGCACTCGAAGATCTAAAAATTGAAAAAAATGAAAAAAATCTACTTACAATGGGTCGTTTGAAGACGGTTTTCTCATATTTGTCATCTCCACTATACACATAAGTTAATGAGGACCAATCAGGGGGAAACGATGGATCCACAAACAAATCCGATGAGTTCAAATCAATCTGATTCTCCTTTTTCCTACTTATAGCCTCGCGAATCTTGGAGAAGTCCTGATAAGGGATTTCCTTACTTCTATTTTTAGCCGTCATAGTGATTTATATATTTTTTTATACGAATGTCTTTATATATCATCTTTAAAATTGTTTATTAAGAGTTCACGACAGCTTTAAGATTCCATGAAATTTCCACAATTTTTAAAATTTCCTCCAAGAATTGATGACAGCTTTAAGGTCTTTTTTATATCTGATACACAATTCCATCAAATTTTCACAACTGTTTTTTAGGAATTCATGACAGCTTTAAGTTGTTCTTTTTTATCTGATACACAATTCCATTTTCAAAATTCAATTTGTTTCTAGGAATTCATGACAGCTTTAAGTTGTTCTTGCTTATATCTGACACAATTCAACAAATTTTCAAAACAATTTTTACCGCATTCACATTTTCAAATTTTTTCAAATGGTTCTCACTGTTGTGTGTCTTTTTCAAAACGTCACGTTAGCTTTAATATTGATGAATTATTTGTTGTTTCTGTCATATGATGGTCTTCATTTATCAAAAATCCAATATACTTTGTTTGCTAAAAACAAAATAAATAAATAATTAACAAAATAAATTAACAAGATAAAATAAAAACAAATCAAAACCAAAACAATTCAAACCACCAATTTAAAAATTAAAACAAATCAAATAAAAAAAACCCCAAAAAACCCCTACTCTATAGCACAATTCCTCTATCCATGATTCAACTGCAGATAATCTAATGACATCCAATAAGATTAATCAGGTCTATCCTACTGCAGATGAGACTGGTGGATAACAAACACCACTCTCATCTAGTGAGATATCATATATCTCGTTAGTATTCTCATTTATAATTAATAACTTAATAATTAGTTATAATGAACAGATTATGTTTTATCATGTTTTGTTTCGTTTTGAATTACCAAAGGTGTATAGTGCAGTTTCCTGACCGTACCCTTGATACATTAGTAGCAAGACCTATACATGTCAGATATCATCTTCACAATGTCAAGCTATTACAAACATCATCTTCAAAATGTCAAGCTATTACAAACACCATCTTCACAATGTCAAGCTATTACAAACTTCATCTTCTCAATGTCAAGCTATTACAAACACCATCTTCACAATGTCAAGCTATTACAAACTTCATCTTCTCAATGTCAAGCTATTACAAACTTCATCTTCACAATGTCAAGCTATTACAAACACCATCTTCACAATGTCAAGCTATTACAAACTTCATCTTCTCAATGTCAAGCTATTACAAACTGAATTTTCTCAATGTTAAACTATTACAAACTTCATCTTCACAATGTCAAGCTATTAAAAGCTTCATCTCCGCAATGTCAAGCTATTACAAACTGCATCTTCACTATGTCAAGCTATTACAAACTTCATCTTCACTATGTCAAGCTATTACAAACTGAATTTTCACTATGTCAAGCTATTACAAACTTCATCTTCACAATGTCAAGCTATTACAAACTTCATCTTCACTATGTCAAGCTATTACAAACTTCATCTTCACAATGTCAAGCTATTACAAACTGAATTTTCACTATGTCAATCCATTACAAACGTCATCTCCACAATGTCAAATTATTACAAACTTCATCTTCACAATGTCAAGCTATTACAAACTTCATCTTCACAATGTCAAACTATTACAAACTTCATCTTCACAATGTCAAGCTATTACGAACTTGGTCTTCACAATGTCAAGTTATTACAAACTTCATCTTCACAATGTCAAGCTATTACAAACTTCATCTTCACAATGTCAAACTATTACAAACTTCATCTTCACAATGTCAAGCTATTACAAACTTCATCTTCACTATGTCAAGCTATTACAAACTATGTCTAATACCTTGACTGTAACAGCCACCTTTCTTGTATCACGGATGATCGTAAACGCAGCGATTTGATTTGATTGTATGCTAGCAAATACAGCCAATCAGAGCCCTTGACAGAAGGACGGTAGATAATTTAGCTGCAATCGGGGGCTGATTGGCTGTATTTACTAGCGTACAAAGTTAGGTTTTGTAAAACTGGTCACAAATGTATAAAACATTAAAATTACCTTAAAAGATAGTGATCACAAGATATTCTATTCAAGAATAAGGTAGTGTGCCGTGACCTAAATTGGTCTTATCTCATGGTATGGTACTTACTGGTACTTATCTCTGTTGTACAACAGATAACAACTTACTTAAAATAGCCATAATAATATAATTCAAATGCTAGTAAGACATAATAAGATATGCAAACGTAATTGTGTAGTTGCTAAATTTTTAGCTGCATAACAATTGATGTGCACATAAAAAAATAAATACTATTTTTAAAGGGTAAGTGATACTGTGTTAAAATTGTTTCTCCCTGTGACCACAGATTTATTTTTATTAAAATTTGGAAATCATTCTTGTTAATGTCTATAGAGGGAGTATTCAAACAGAGCAGCTGATCTCAACTGTCCTCTAAACAGAGTAGCTGATCTCAACTGTCCTCTAAACAGGGCAGCTGATCTCGCCTGTCCTCTAAAAAGAGCAGCTGATCTTACCTGTCCTCTAAACAGAGCAGCTGATCACATATGTCCTCTAAACAGAGCAGCTGATCTCACCTGTCCTCTAAAAAGAGCAGCTGATCTTACCTGTCCTCTAAACAGAGCAGCTGATCACATATGTCCTCCAAACAGAACAGCTGATCTCAACTGTCCTCTAAACAGAGCAGCTGATCTCACCTGTCCTCTAAACAGAGCAGCTGATCACGCCTGTCCTCCAAACAGAGCAGCTGATCTCGCCTGTCCTCTAAACAGAGCAGCTGATCTTACCTGTCCTCTAAACAGAGCAGCTGATCACATCTGTCCTCTAAACAGAGCAGCTGATCTCGCCTGTCCTTCAAACAGAGCAGCTGATCTCACATGTCCTCTAAACAGAGCAGCTGATCACATATGTCCTCTAAACAGAGCAGCTGATCACATATGTCCTCTAAACAGAGCAGCTGATCTCCCCTGTCCTTCAAACAGAGCAGAATAGGAAAAATATCTGGTCCTTACCGTAGCTTTGAAAGATATTCTCTGAAGATTCTATGAATTTTGGTTTTTCCAATTCCTCAAATCCTATTATTCCAAATTCTATATCATTTAGTTCTTCAACAGGAGAACTTCACTTTCTTGCCAACCCTTCAAGTAAATATGATCATAACCTTTCATAACTCAAACAAAATTAGATTAACAACAAACACATTTGATTGGCTCTTCACAAAACTAGATTTACAAACTAGGATTCTCATTGGTTGATTTAAGCTCAAATTATATGATAAAAATTGAGGTTAGAAGCAACCTATTTTGATTGGTTATTTCAGAAACTGGTTTCACAAAAAAGTAATCTCATTGGTTGATGGTTCCTTCTAAAATCCATAATACTTCAACTATGCTTAAGAGCCATCAAATTTGATTGGTCCACTGCAAAAACTGGATTGAGAGAATGATTGTTATTGGTTGATATTTCAACAAAAGCTATATTAATCAATCATACTGAACAAAGCCGTTGGAAGCAGACGTCAACTTGTCATTGACCAAAAAGAAAATGTGGTCAAGAGCAATCAATTTTGATTGGCTGTTTACAGAATAAGATTAGGAATGTGATTGGTTAATAAATAGATTACTATTGTGTCGACCAATCTAATTGGTCCAAATAAAATTCATTTCATCCAATTAGATTTATTTTGTCTTACAGCAGATTCTCGCCAGTGGCTAGTAATTTTCAATTTGTAATAAACACTTTTGTTTTATTTGATTTGTTTGCAGGTGGTTGGTTGCTAATGAGAAATCAACAAAAAAATTGATTGAATGAAGGAATGAATTTTTATTCCTTCTTATAGAACTGAGAATTTCAGCATTGGCTGACCCAGAGGGGTTACAGAAGGGAGTCATTTGCCCATTAGGAGAATGGTTTGTACCCCTACTTTTTTATCCACAAATTTAAAATTGTATTTCCCCAAAATATGTGTAAGATACCCTCTTAGACACTCCATGGGAGGCTTGAGACTAGGGCGTACCCACAGAGCTGCAGCATTTTGAGTTCAACCTTGACAGTTGTCCCCCTAATAAGTTGGTCTTGCCCCCTATTTGTACCCCAAGTCTCTGGAAGCTGGCGTTGCGATAAGACCTGGAGTCTAGGGCGCACCGACAGAGCTGTAGCATTTTGAGTTAAACCTTGACAGTTGTCCCCCTAATAAGTTAGTCTTGCCCTCTATTTGTACCCCCAGTCTCTGGAAGCTGGCGCCGCCATGACACCTGGAGAAATCCTTCCTGATGAAATTTCCAAAAATGTTCTGATATTTGAAAGTTGAAAAGAAAATGGCTATTTACAGCAGTAATTACCAATTACAAGAAGACCACGGAAATGCCATTTCCTCATTATCAGATGTCCTGCTTGGAACTCTTTTAACATGGAGATATCTTTAGTTACAACATGGAGGACATGACTTATTTTATAATATATCCTGTTCAACGAGTTGACTTCCTTTGTTGTAACTGAGTTGGTAAAATTGGTAATGTTTCAGGGACAGGTTCCACATTCAACTGACCAATCGTACCTTAGTCTCAGAAAGGGGAATTTTTGTAGCTTAGCCAAACAGTAATATTGTCAACAGGTCATCATCAAAATTTGAGCCTTCAAATCCATGTGTGTCCAGAATTATTTGTGTTTGAAAGTTAAAAGACATCTATAGAAATAGTGAGTAAAATTCCTAGTTTGAGATATTTTTAAAGGAATTATGTGATTTTCGTACATATCTAGTACTTCTGAAGACTATTTACATATATTCAAGACCTAAATCCATCCCGAAAACAGTGAACCAAGGCCTTTAACCAAACGAGTATGAACTCTCTTGATTTTTAAATTCCATCTGAGAGATTCTCTTGAAGTCCTTACCAAATTTAGAATCCTGTGACACAAGAATTGAGCTTCAAGATATTCTCACACCACTGGTCAAGATCTTCTGCAATAACAGGAACCACAGACATCAGACTGGTGCCAATGGAAGTTCCATCGAATCTCAAAACACAAAAAATCACACAAGAAATAGAACGATTCAGATTTTCATCGAAAAAAAAAACACCTTAGGATAAAAATAATGCCTTACCTTACATGGTGGCATTTTTACTCTGTGTCTGTCTGTTTAAATGAAAAGATTTTAAAATCAATACTAGTGTCATGAAAGCCATATTAAGATAGATTTTATAAATGTGTTGGCATGACAACCCTTGGAGCTGTCATTATCGTCTCTGTCACAACATATCCGCCATTTTCTATCATTGACAGCTGCCCTACAATAATTGGAAGAAAAAAAAGAATGATGAAATAATGACTATGATGATGATGATGATCATGACAATAATAATGGTGATAATAATGGTGATGATCTACAATATAACACAAAAATGATAATGATGAAATAATGATGATGATGATGGTGATGGCTATGATAACGATAAGGGTGATGATCATTACAATGATGATGATAGTGGTGAAAGTTATGATAATGGTGATGGGGTATGGTGATGATAATGGTGATGATGATGACAATGAAGAAGATAATGATGATGATGAAAATGGCAATGACGGCCGTGACTATGTTAACGGGTTAGGGTGACCATGACCATGCTGATGATGATGATGTTAATATGCTAAAATAAAACTGAAAAATACCTCTGAAATTTGAGCCTTCTTTATGCAAAAGCCAATATACATATAAAATTGTTCCAATGGGTGCCAAATTTATCTTGCCAAAACAAAAACACTCCGCATGTTGTGGCCTCTGTGTTGAGAATGCAGTACGGGTTTGATAAAATCACAAAACAAAAGAAACAATACTAATAATAAGGATCAGCTGATGAGAAGATGGAAGGCTATTTCTTAATCTGTTACCATGGCAACAGTTCATACTTGTTTGTAACAATATAAAGGTAACTGGAAGCTTTTAATTATAGTCTCTTGCATCCAGTTACATTGGATGGCTTTTTGTAATCACTTAGATCAGGCAATATTTAAAGGGTCAAGGATATACCAGAGAGGGGGTTGGTTTCCTGTGCTCAATGGCGTTAAAGGGAGCAGTATGCAACTTTTTATTATCAAATATGTTGTAAATTATATGGGTTTTTTTTTAATATGTTATTTAAATCTATGTATCTACTTGATCAAACTAAATTTGTTTTAAAAGGGTTAATTAAAAATGGAGAGTACTAATTGTTAATTAAGCAGTTTGACCTAGTTTTGGCCTCATAAAGATGCAATATTTTTAGTTGAAACCGTTAGAATACGTAGGAGAAACCCAATTTTCAAAGTTTTGCCCACTGCTGGCATTTTCTTTTCTGCAGGATGACCTCAGAAACGTTTATGCCTGTCAAAGATGCCTTCCTAAGCTTTTCTTTCGACCCAATTCAAGCTTTAGCATGAGACAAATTCAAAATAAAAATTTCTTAAACCCAATAATATCTTTAATCTTAAAATAAATGTAATTTAATTTACAAAAATATAGCAAGAGACAATATTAAAATATATTAAAAATTCTTTAATCCAATAATATCTTTAATTCTTAAAAAAATAAATTTCTATAAAGAGCCTTATATTAAAATCATAACAAAAATTTCTAATGCCCAACCATTCCTTTAATTTATAAAATATATTAATTTAAGCTACAAAAATTCAAAAAATTTAAACAAAATTTCTATAACCAAACCATTTCTTTAATTTTATAAATATAATTTTATATCAGTTAAATTATTTACAAAAATCTTCCAAATTAACCTGTAAATTTACATTTTATTTACAAAAATAAATAAAAATTATATCCTAAATTTACAAAATGATATGATAAAAATTTAAATTTTTTTTGAGTATCATGGAAACTTATAAATCAATTTAAACAGTTCTGATATTCAGTTTGACTTCCATTGTTTTGGCATTAATAAAAGTCATAACTAAATTATGATGTCACTGTCCCATTTACCATTCAGGCCAAATGAAAATCTTTTAATAGGTCATCATTGGTCATTTTGGTCTAGTATTATTAAACACAGAGTGGTTAAATGAAAAATAAATGACATCACAAATAATTTGATCAAAAACAAAATATGAAAAAAGCATAATTCACAAAGGTGAAATATTAATAGAAAAAAAAAATGGAAAATTTTCTTTAGCATGTATGTTTTCAAAGGATAACAAAAATTTAATGCCCTTTTGATACATAACAATAACAAAAAAAAGGAATAACAAATTCCAAATTTACTCCAGAAACCAATTTGTAAGTTACAAAAATCATATTAAATGAAGGATGGAAATTTATTTTTGATTGTAAGTTCTGCATTGCATGTTTTTGATGGATAACAAAATTGAAATACATAGCAATAACAAAAAAGGGATAACAAATGCATAATTAATCAATAAACCCAATTTGTAAGTCAAAGAAAAGAAAAAATCATTTTGTGAGAGAATGACTCTCTAGTTAGTAAGTTGTAATTAGTATATTTGAAAGGATAACAAAAATTAAAATTTATGTCGTAATATAAAACAATAACAAAACAATGGATAACAAATTTTACTTAAGAAACCAAATTTGGCAGTATAGTAAGTTATATATAGTATGTTGTTTAAGGGATAACAAAATTGAATATATAAATAACTTCGGAAAACCAATTTGTTATTTCATAACATGATTTTGATGAACTTCTGCATAGACTTTTCTTAGGGATAACAAAATTAGATAACAAACAATAATATTTTTTTTATACCAATTTGACCTGTCTCTTTTCAGAATTAAAGTTATCCAAATTAAAAACATTATTTGAGCAAAAGATAACTGTTTTGGCCCATCTAGATCTGTATCCTAATTGATTTGGTTATGCACAAATCTATGCCGACAATTCTTTTTTCTGATTGGATCCAGAATCATACAGATTTGAATCAAACAGGGCTTTATATGTCTTTATTGTGTAGGAGATTGGTTCTATCTGAGTCATAAGGAAGCACGTTTGATTGCACACTCTTTTCAATTAAGTTTTCAAGTTCTCTAGTTTTGGCCCATGCCAATTCCTCGCCTTTCGACAGCGCCAAAAATAAGATGGCACCGACGATGTATATTGCAGCAGTGATGAAGAAGAAAATCCTCCACTGACCACTGGTTTCCTGCAAGAGAGGGGCAAATTTTTACGAGTGGAAGAGACAAAGACATTTTATGAATGAAATGATGGTTAATTTCTGAGAAGGGACACAGGCAGCTGAAAGTAAGTCAAATACATCTTTTTAAGTTAGGATTAAGGTGCGAAACTTAGGTCTAAACAGTGAAAAGCTTGGAGGATTAAAATATCCAAAACTTTGCGAACTTTACAGGACTAAAAAGTGCGACATTTAGAGGACTAAAAAGTGCGAAAGTTAGAGGACCCAGGGTGCCAGGTTTACAGGATTCAACTAACCTGATGATCTGTGAGAATACCAACTACCAATGGTGCTAAAAATCCTGGTATTGTAGCTATCATATTTGTTATTCCCATCAATGATCCTGAAAGATTAAGATTCTAATATACAAGATTCAGGGCTTGGTGCAGTCAACCCAGCTGTAAATGGGTACAGATAATCTGGGAAAGATCACTGCCAAATGGTTTGAACAAGGACCAGCTGGTAGAAAGGATCCTCATTATTCCAGTCAACCCAGCTGTAAATGGGTACAGATAATCTGGGAAAGATCACTGCCAAATGGTTTGAACAAGGACCAGCTGGTAGAAAGGATCCTCATTATTCCAGTCAACCCAGCTGTAAATTGGTACAGATAATCTGGGAAAGATCACTGCCAAATGGTTTGAACAAGGACCAGCTGGTAGAAAGGATCCTCATTATTCCAGTCAACACAGCTGTAAATGGGTATAGATAATCCGAGAAAGATCACTGCCAAATGGTTTAGCCAGGGACCAGCTGGTAGAAAGGATCCTCATTATTCCAGTCAACACAGCTGTAAATGGGTACGGATAATCTGGGAAAGATCACTGCTAAGTGGTTTGGTCAAGGACCAGCTGGGTAGAAACTGTGAACCTAAGTTGTTATCCTTGTAAAAAATAGTTGTAGCTTACTTACCAGCAAATCTGGGTGCAATATCTAAATGATTGACTTGATAACCAGCCATAGAGAATCCTCCAGTTCCCACAGCGAAGATCAGCAACACGACAGCCAGCGTGTGGTCACACCCACTGTACGATACACCGATCATAAACACTGCTGGTATCAACAAACCTGGAAAAAACAAGGGCAGTAACTATCAACAGTATTTTCAATAACTGTCCAAAAATTATGAAATTGGAACCTACTGTCAGAATCGTATTTCACGTCCAGGGAACAGATAGCGCAGGATTTGTCAAATCGGTTTGTAGATTCTAGAGTGTTTACGAGGAAATGTAAATGGATAGACGGATATGGGTGCCCACAAAATACATCCAGTATGTCAGCATTTAAAAAAAGAAATCAGTAGGCTCCTTGATAAAGAAACGACTGGAAAGTCTTACCTACCCAAGGTGTTCATAAGTTTACGTGTTTTATTGGTGTTCAGAATTCCACGGCCTCGCAACCAATCAGCTATAAAGCCGGAGATCAACTGAAGAAGCCATAAAGCTAAATACGGCAACGCTGACAGTATACCATTCTACAAAACAAAATTAATCAATGAATATTGAATCAAGACTAAGATTAGAACCCACGACCATCATTTATTTAATTTAACCAAGAAAATAATCAGCTAAAGATTTCAACACTTCATCAATTGCATTAGAGCCTGCCCTCATCCACGCTTTCATTGTTTTTTGGAGTTTCTAGATAACCAAAATGATGGCAAGATATACATATTCCAATACCCTAACCCATTGGGCTACAGACTACCATCAACAAAAGACACAATTCAAGCCATGAGTGTATTTCTTCAAGACCTAGAACCATTGGTGAAATTTAAACGCCACCACAGCAAAAGGAACACGTGACCAGCAGATCTCTTGTAGTTAAAAATAGAAAATAGCTTACCGCTTTGATGTCAAATTTGAGTATCTCTTTCATATAAGTTGGTAAGCATGTTAACATCGAGTACATCCCCCAGTTATTGGCAAAGTGACCAGCTGCTATACCCCATAATGGACCAGAGGTGAAGATGGACTTCCAAGGAGTAGTGGTGTTCTGAAACAGATTTTGCATCTTTGAGAAACCATTTTAGTAGCTGGTAGAGAGTTAAAGGGATTGTGAAGAGGTTTCCTAAAATTTTTATGTGTATCAGGAACACTGATAGCATCAATTTGCACCATTCTAATTTTCAATTAGGCATGTGTGGTTCCTGCAATTCCACTAAAACTAAGTGTTTGATGAAGGGCCTTAAGTGATAAAGCTTATTTCAGTTATTTTCAGACCTACCTCTCGTTTGCCAGTAGTAGATTCAATGTACAGTCTTTCTGATTTGGATATTCGTGGATGTTTGGAGGGATGGTCATACACAATAAACATCCAGAAAAATACCCATATACATCCCAAGGCACCTGGAATATATAAGATCACGATATAATAAATATCACAAATAGATCCATCATCACAATCATGATAAATATCACAAATAGACTTATAAATATCACAAATAATTTTAGTATCGAGGACATGATAAATATCACAAATAGATCTTAGGACAAATGATACTATCATCACAAAAATAACATCAAAAGCTATATCACTAACTATATAAATATCACAATAAGTTTCATTATCACGAACAGTGATACTAGGCCTGTACCCTACCCCCCAGAAAAACCATAATAGAAGGAAAACTCACCAAAAACATAAAATACAGAAGGCCAGCCTCCTGCAAACCCATAATCACACAGTAATCCAGATATAGGCATGGATATGACTGTTCCTAGCTGAGCTCCTGAAAATATAAACCCAATCAACAATCAAACTTATCCTTTTGTACATAGGTTTATCAGTTTTGTTAACATAGCAAAATCAAATTTGGTTTTCAATTTTGGTTTTTGATTTAAGTTGATAAGAACTAGTTAAGCTCTTCAGAAACAGGGGATTTGATTGGTTAAAATCCAAAAGGTGAAAGGGATATGAAGTTCTTTAGATCATGAATGATTGAAGTAACCCTCAGAAATAAGAGAAACAAAACAACTGACCTGAATAAGAAATGGAAACAAGTTTACTTCTTTCTAAAAGGGGAGCCCAGCTTCCCCACATAGCATGCATAGCTGGGAATGTCACTCCCTGCAAAAACAAAAGGAATTATGCTGAGTTTTATGTCCTACATCTCTGCAGTGTGCAATGAGGGAAATTTTACATTAGCTTCCTTTTTGATTGATTTCCCTCTGTTGAAAGAAGGGTGTTCCAATAAACAAGGGTTTACCTTTCATGCAAGAAAATACAGGTGTGGTCTACTTTTCTAAACATGATTGAGCCAATGAAGATGAGCAATGCTATGCAGTGTGCAATGAGGGAAATTTTGCCAGAGCAGCAGCACTTAACAACTAGACGCCTTTTCAGTCCCTCCGACCGTGGACCTTCAGGTTCGCGAGCAAGCATCTAACTCGCTCTGCCACTGGACTTCAACACAACAATGTTAAAAATAGACTCACCTCTCCAATGCCTTCAACAACTCTTAACACTATTAATCCTGGTAAGCTCCATCTTGCTACCACTGGGGTCAAAAGTGTTAATAATGAAGTACACAGGATCCCATATCCAAAGAGTCTTCTACCACCAACTTTCTCGGCTAACCAGCCTCCTGGTAGCTGGGTGGTGATGTAACCGTAGAAAAATGATCCTAAGATCACTCCTTGAGTTGTCTGATCCCAATGAAATTCTCCCTTAAAAGAGAAAAATCAAAATGAAATGATTTGAGGAGCGGATGTAGCACAGTTGATTAGAATGCTGAAATCTTAATACAACCTCTTTTGATTGTTATGTCGAATAAATAGTGTTCATGGGTTATAATCTCTGTCAGGAAGTGAAAGCCAGTTGCCCCAGCTGAGGAGTAGCCTACAGATAATCTATGAAAGATCGTATAGTTCTAGTACTTCTGAAGACTATTTGCATATATTCAAGGACAAAATAAACCTCCGAAAATGCAGGTTGTAACTCAACTTACCGGATGGGTGGAAGGGCTGGTAGAGTTGACAACATCTCCTGGGCATTCCTCTGTAACAGTTTTGTTACTATTGTCTAAACCAGTATTGTTAATCATAGCAACTAGAGCCACGCTCAAATTCACTCGTAAACAATACACGTTGACAAACCCCAAAAACGACATGATAGCTAATACTGTTCTGGTATTAATACAACTACAAAATACATTTTCTGAAAAATACAACATTATACAATTATGAAATAAACACGGATCCTTTCAACCAACCAAACCTCTTGATACTGATCTTTCCTGGATTATCTGTTCCCATTTACTGCTGGGTTGACTGGAATAATGAGGATCCTGTCTCTATAAAATGATACAAATTTGAAAAAAAAATGGGAGAGGGGTAGCCTACTCCTTTAGATATGTGATGTTTGGCAGGTGATGCACAGAGTATCAGGATGACAGCAATGGACCAGATAGGACGATTGAAACCATAGACCAACTCACCATCTCTGGAATCCAAAGATTCCGAACTTGACCCATGTTTGTCTTGAGAGGAAACGAGGGGAGATTTTTCGGAAGCGGACATGTTGTTCTCGTACATAAAGTTGTCACTTTCGTCGTCCGTTTCAGAGTTCAATTCGCCGTCATCTTGTGATAAATTTGAGTTATTTATAGACATAATGATAAGCTAATTAATTTCCAAAATGATATCAAGTCTCGCAAGTTGATAACAAGCTTTTTATCTCAAATTATACACGATTCATTAAACATTCCAACCCCAGCTGTTTCAATGTTTTGATTTTGACAACCACGTGACATAAATATAGTCTCGATTATATAGACCCAAAAAAGTCACAGTGGGAGAGAACTCGTGATAATTTTTCAGACTACAGTAAACTACCCTATAAATCTTTGTAGTCTTATATTGTTTTATTAAAAAGAGTTGTCTCCCTTTAGCCATGTTCATGTTTTTTGCTTCCCCCTTCTTATTTTGCACCTCACACCCACTGGTTTTTGGTTAATGACAGTGCCACACAGTACGCAATGAGAGGAACTCTTGTTTCATCCGTCTGCTTTAACAGAATAAGTGAATGTCCAAAACTTAAACTTTAAGGTGTCCGAAAAGAAGGAGATATCAAATTTCAAAAGAGGAGATTTCGCAATCTAAGCAGAATCACAAGATTATACAAATATTGATAAAATTTTATCACAATTTGGGAGTGGAAGACATTTCCCTCATGACATTAAAGTAAAGGTTTGGGTTTAATTACTTGTTGATATATCGAATTCTCTATTAGATGAAAGGTGTGGTGAAGTTCATTTTATAAAAAAAATTCAACCCAAACCATGACTTTAAAATAAATGACGAAGCATCCTTAAATTTGGGACTATATCAGGAGATGTCAACTTGATTATTTTAAGTATCTTATGTTTCTCGATTATCACCAGTTTCACTCAAAAGCGATAGTGAGATCACAATCGACCTCGATACGCCTACTGACGCACTCTGACCGGCGGACTATAGTTCTTGTGGAATAGATTCCTCGATTTGGCTTCTGTTGCGCCTTTAAGAATCTGGAACTCGTTGGTCAAGTTTTGGGTTTATAGAAGATACACTCCTATTTGAGTTCTGCAGACTTGCTGCGACCTAAAAATTGTCCTCTGGTGCTGTCGATCCTTCATCAGAGCTTTTGTTGCAACATCAACGTTTGGAAATTTAGGAACTCGTTGATCCAGTTGGAATACTGTAGATTCGTCATTTGACTCTTTGGACTTGTTCTTCAGCACTGGTTAATTCGCTTCTTAAAAACCCAATAACTGTTCCCGAAAGCGTGAGACGAATAACAAAGTGAAAATTTTTGTCATCTTCAAGCAAGCTCCTTAAACGTTTCAACAATGCTCCGTATAGAAATCATTCGCGAGAGCAGCATCTACGTCAAGTGTGGAATGCTGATACTGTTTATCGGAGGTCTGATGCACGTCGTTGGAATGTCAGCTCCTTACTGGGTCGTGGTTAGTGGCCAAGGCGCCGAGGCCCACATTGGACTGTGGGTGTCGTGTTTACCAGGTTTTGGGTGTGTGAGCAATGATTCCGATTTGGGTATGTGGACTTGATCTATTTTTTGTTTGTTCTTGTGGGGGGTAAGAATATTTATAGGGGGGCAATCCATTTTCTCAGGGGAACACCTTTACTTTCTATTCATAAAAGTATTAGCATTTTCATTTTCATAAATAAAAATAAGGGAACCCATCTTTAAGTTTGCTTTCTTGCTGTTTCAGGATGGTTAAGTGGTTGTAAATTCTTGGAAATGGCTTCCCTGCTGATTCTGTTTGGCGTCATGGGTCTTTTAGTGCTGTACCGTATCAGGAATCTTAGACTCTTCATCATTCTTTCATTCATTGGCTCCATCGTCAGTGGTAAGTATCATTGAACCCTTTACCAGTAAGTGTACTATCTGGTACCAGCGGTCCCTTGGTCCGAGACTCATCCCCATTTGATCATTCCTCGGCATCACCAGTTTCATCATCCGACGCCATAGATCATGAGATCCGCTACAGTAATAAGGCAAATGTTTTTACTGGCATCTCGTTTTATCATTTCAGAGGTGTTTATCATATTGGGAGTCATTGTTTTTGTAGCTGAATCACCATTTGGGGGCAGTCTGAATTGGGCGTTTGCACTTGAAATAATCGCTGCCATCGGTCTGGTTCCTGCAAGTGTGTTGTTGTTCCTGGAAATCCGTTCAGGTCGCAGTGCTTACCAATCGTCGTAAGACGTCAACGCCACAATAGCCCGACTTCATCGGGACCATTTTTTGGGTTATGGTTAGCCATTTTGCGCGTTTTTGCCGGCCATTTTGCGCGTTATGGTTGGTCATTTGGTGGGTTATGGTTGGTCATTTGGTGGGTTATTGGTGGCCATTGTTGTGGGTTATGGGTGGCCATTTTACGGGTTGTTTTTCAGAACTTTGTGCTATTGTTGTCAAACCGGAAAGAAGTGTGTATAAAGTGAACTCCAGATCAAGTGAATATATGAAATATATCATAGCAGGTATCTTGACTCTCAGAATGGTGTCAGGTGTTCCTGAAAGAGTCAGCATGTCCTTTCCGGAAGCGACAACCGCCATGTTACTTATTACAATGGCGCCAAAAATAATCATGAATACATAATTAAAGAGTAACTTTTACTTGGTAAATTTAAGTTTTTTGCATTTGCCGATTACCTCAGTGGCTTAGTTTATTTTGTGATTGTTGCATCAAGGGTTTCATGGCGAAAACTCGAATACCCTTCGTAAATCAACGTGTTTGGAAGTCGGCCTACATAATTTTACATTCACTCTAATATTCATTGTAACATCTAAATATAAATTGTATAACCCATTAGAATTATTGATTATAAACTGGGCTATCATGATAACAGGTGCTTCTAACTGATATACATATAGACCCAAACATCTGCCACTATTTTAATCTCTGATAACAATTTTGAAAGTTGTCGGCTGGTGTAGAGACAGAAAAACTAGACTCTGTAATGTGGGGATTTATCCCACAGCCGACTCTACCTACTCCAGCCGATAACTGTAAAAATATCTCTCAAAGGCTGGAATAGAGGCAGATGTTTCGGACAAATATACATCCAGCTCTACATTTAGCTCCTAAGAGGCACATAATATTTTTTACGAACCAATTCATCAATTGCTCAAATTCTTAATTTGTTAGACTATTAGTGATAATAAATCTCATAACTAAGTTAGAAATTCGGGCAATCTCAGATATTTCGGACGTTAACCTGGCTCCGCCACTGCTTCTGTGGTTGGATGTGCCCCTCCTGTAACCACAATGGCACCGTCACTGATTCACCCGATCTTTAAAATGATGTCCCCATACCCCACTCCTTCCTTTCTAGATGACCCCTAACCCATCTTGTATACTTTTATAGATGTCCCCACTCCCCTCTAGCCGACTTATATTATATATTTCTCTTAACACGTCATATATAGATTCACTTCCACCCCTCTCCTTCATTCTTTTAATAGATGAACCCACCCCCATCATTTTTTAAAAGTTACAAAATTTGGTTAAGGGAGAAAATAAGGGTGAATTGTGCTCAGTGTAGTACAAAAGACGTTAGAAACCTCAAACTTAAACCATTGTTTAAGACGTCTTGATGAACAGTTTTCTCTGGTCAGTTCGAAAATTCTTGATTGGGTGCGTTCGATACGTCTACTAATTAAGGCTTGCTTCTACAGCTTTCTATACAGATAGAAAGTACGACCAATCGAACAAACCACCTCTACACCCTATTGTTTTAAATCTCAACGGATGTGAGCTGAAATCAGGGGTTAAGAAATAAAAGCTGTTGTACGTAACCAAGGAGTTCATTGTTGAATCAAGAGGTTATGGGCTAAAGAACCTCGCTGGGAGAAACTTTCACCTTTATAAGGTATGTAATTGTTGCTTATATTGTCTTTATTCATTGAAAATCCAATAGTCAGATGAGCAATAACCGAGGC
>NW_008710867.1:21669-24127 GCF_000327385.1 Lottia gigantea | reverse complement strand
TGATGCTAATGAAGATGGGACATGCTACTCGGGAATAGGAAGGGGTGGGGGTGAATTGAAAGGCCCACGAACACCCCCTTCTCTCCCATGGATTTTAAAAACTTTTGGCGGAGGGGCGGGGATTGTTAATATTTCATTCCCGGCTGTTAAATGACCTACTTTGTTATCTCTACAGTGATCAGTTTTCAAGGGCACGATTGTTATTCACGACCTATTCAGCCAAAATTCGCAAGATACACGACAGTCATTTAAGGAATATTGGCATATTTGGTTCTTATTTAAACTTGAAGGTAAGACGTCTTGATAACAATCTAATATGCTGTATATTTGCATGCAAAACAGCTATTTTAGCCAAAATGTATGAAATGAACAATGTTCAATATACAGAGTATTGATAATTTTCACGGATTTGGTTTTTAAAGGGACAAAATCGTCATAGATCATGCTTCAAATTTAAGTTTAGACACGCTTAGTTTGTCTGCAATTAAATATAAACGTATTGTCTTAATCTAAGTAAACGGCCTCAGTATAGATGTAGGTTAATACGATTAATCCCGGATTAGCAATCTTCAAAGTGATACAGGTAATCAACAGTGTGTTCCTTTAACGAACGTCGAACATTAAACCTGGGTCACGAAAGACTGGTCTCATTTGATACAACTATATGTATTATATTGTATATATTATGTTAAACTAGTATATCCCATAGTAAATGTATTGCATATACGCATTGATTTAAGGTATGTCAAAGTGATCTTTTTGTACATCAAAGTGATCTTGTTGTGTAGATCCGAGTGATCTAGTTGTTTATAGCATAGTGATCTTGTTGTTTATAGCAAAGTGATCTTGTTGTATAGATCCGATTGATTTTGTCTTGTTGTATATATCAAAGTGATCTTGTTGTATATATTAAAGTGATCTTGTTGTATATATCAAAGTGATCTTGTTGTATATAACAAAGTGATTTTGTTATATATCAAAGTGATCTTGTTATATATATCAAAGTGATCTTGTTGTATATATCAAAGTGATTTTGTCTTGTTGTATATCAAAGTGATCTTGTTGTATATCAAAGTGATCTTAATGTATAGATCCGAGTGATTTAGTTGTATATCAAAGTCGTATAGGTTGTATACCTCCTTGCGACTGGGATATACGAGTGATTTATATCTTCTTAGATTTAGGATATATCTTAGTGATTTATATCTTCTTAGATTCTGGATTGACTTAGTGATTGTGTTGTGTCTCTCAGAAGTTGTGAAAGTGTTTGAAGTTCTGAAGAAGATGCACACCCAATGGAGAGACGGCGGGGAATGGAAGAAGGAGAAGCTACCATTGACCACACCTAGTGATGAAGCTTGTAAGATGTATGATGCTGTTGTTACACAGGTCTGTATGGGTATATGGGGGTGGGTTTAGAGCTTTTTAAGTGTTAAAGGGGCGTGTGGAGGAGGAGGGAGTGTCATCTGGGCGTGACCGGATCTAGGTGATGAAGCGAAGCTTGCAAGATATTGATGCTTTAGTTGAGCCAAGAATACAGGCCTTGAAGAAGAGAAAAGGGGAGGGGTCAATTGAGGGCGTGGCTATAGGACTAAGCAAATAATTTCTGTACACATAGGAATACCCTTATGGTCACTGAATATTCTATTCTAGAAGCTGTATCAACATGTATCCCTATTCAGAATGCAAACATGCATCGGGTTGGTCTGCAAGGTTTACGATATCATAGGATGTGTTCATCATTGACTGCTTCTTCTTTCAGTACGTAGGCTGGTACGACGAGCCGTCTGTTGGTGGAATTGAACATTCCGTGGATAAAATGATAGCTGCTGATCCGGATTTTGGTAAATCATTCACTCTCCTTTGAATCCTTACTGAAGAAGCATAGACTGTGGAAATGCACCATATCCTTCCGTATTGGCACAGAAAACAAGATTCATTTTGATTGCCCAATAATATGCCGAAAAGCGGTTAAAAGAAAATTGCGTTTACCGGCTTCAATAGCCCAAACAGATGCAGTGAAGTACATTTCATTTTTTTGCAGTAATGGGTAACGTTTTAAAAAATGGATTGGATTTGCTGGGCACAGGGAAGACCGTCACCCTAGATCCAGATTTCAAATTGGACATAGAAAAACTCAGAGAACTCTGTCAGAAAAGAAACATCAGCAATCGGGAAAAACTACACGCGGATGCCATCACACAATTTGCTCAAGGGTCAGTACGTCGTTATTTCGGAGCATTACTGTTAAGAACATCAGTATTTTGGAGCATCACTTTTAAGAACATCATTATTTAGGAGCATTGCTGTTAAGAACATCATTATTTAGGAGCATTGCTGTTAAGAACATCATTATTTTGGAGCATTGTTGTTAAGAACATCATTATTTAGGAACATCACTGTTAAGAACATCATTATTTAGGAACATCACTGTTAAGAACATCATATAGGAACGTCA
>NW_008710867.1:16456-17316 GCF_000327385.1 Lottia gigantea | reverse complement strand
ATCCGGCATAAAAAATCAGTCCCCCCCCCCTTTTCCACCTTGAAAAACAGCACATTTTTAGAGAACACTGGCCTCAAGTTCTAGTGGAAATTCTCCCCTACTTTGACTTCAAACTGATCGAACAGCATGTTCTGAAATCAACACCACCTAAAATAGAACGATGAAATGAAATGCTAGAAAACTGGTAAAATTACAAAGGAAACGAATAATCTGAAACAGAAACGAAATTGTCATATAATATATTATTATGCAATGGACGTCAAAATATCTCAAATATTTCAAATTACGTCAATCAAAAATGTCAAAACCTTTCCAGCACATACGTCAAAACATGTCAATCAAATAATTCAAAATATGTCAATCAAATAGGTCAAAATATACCAATCAAATAGGTCAAAATATATCAATCAAAACATAACATCTGTCAATTTAATCATAACATGTCTATGAAAACGTCAAAATGTCTTGTATAAATTATACTTTTAGCAATAGTTACCTTGATCGAACCGCTAAATTTTGATGCTAATGAAGATGGGAAATGCTACTCGGGAATAGGAGGGGGTGGGGGTGAATTGAAAGGCCCACGAACACCCCCTTCTCTCCCATGGATTTTAAAAACTTTTGGCGGAGGGGCGGGGATTGTTAATAATCAAAATGTCACGTGATCTCTGAACTGACCAATCAAGACACTTACACGCAGCCATACTGACGTTTTGTTTTGTTTAATATTAAATAGAACAGACCATCAATAAGTCGGATTTGACGTCCTTGTCCTATTTCATTCCCGGCTGTTAAATGACCTACTTTGTTATCTCTACAGTGATCAGTTTTCAAGGGCACGATTGTTATTCACGACCTAT
>NW_008710867.1:7478-11705 GCF_000327385.1 Lottia gigantea | reverse complement strand
GAAGCACTGGTCATGGAATTAGGCTATATCTTTTCTGATCATTGAGGATGATTCGAACCCAAGGCAGCTAGTCGCTTAGCAGACAACTATCTTCATTTGAACAGATCATTTGATTGGTCGAAGATGAATTGACCTAGAACACGAGATGCGTAACATTTGTGTCAGATCATAGATGACAAGTGAGGTACCCCTACTGATAAACATGAAACGAAACATCCACAATGATTATGTTCATTTCCTTTCATTACAGAAAAATCCTGACTGAGAAACAAGCTGTGAAGAAGAAAGCACCAATGGCGGATCGATTAATGATGAAATTTGTCGCAACACATTGACGCTGTAATAAATGTGAACTTTGACCTGTGCAAAAACAATATAAACACACTTCCGATAATTTTGGCGGGAATAATACTGTTATACATTGAAATTTTGTTAAAATTTGTTAGCCCCCATCGAAGTGAATGCTCTTTAAACCAGATCCGGAATATTAAAGCTGCCATATCATTGGTTGGAAATCGCATTGTCCAATTGACTGATGGTATTTATGTACTGATTTTTTTTAGCGGACAAAGCACTATAGTTCGGCCTTGATTGAAGGCTATCACGTGGCTTTCTTATCAATCCAGTGGTGAGAAAGACCAGACCATAAATCCGGGGTCATTTAAAATTCTCCACAGAAGTCTGGCGGTGCATGCAGAGTATTTGGTGCTCTTATAAACTAGCAATGTTGCTTTTAAACCTTGGACTTTTTGTGGCTATAATTTGTGGCGCTCAATCTGCAGGTAAGCCAAGCTTTTTTCATTCAAAGCGGTAATTGTCGTCAAAAGATTAACTGCTGACACAGCTCCAGCTGTTCGTGCCACCTTCAGAATAACAATTCAACGTCAATCACAAATGAGGAGACTTTTTAAAAAAAGTGATATCAGGTGTTTAGAAGAGTAAGCTTACTCTGTCTGGTGCCACCCCTGCCATTGCTGCTCAATACTACACACACAATAGGAAAATACAAACTAACTTTCATTCCAGACCTAAAGTTCGACTCCGGGATAAATAAATGTAAGCTGGACAACCGTGAGATCGACGAGGCTTCCGGACTCGCAGCCAGCCAAATTCATCCCGGGATACTCTACATGGAAAACGATAAAGGCGATACGAATAGGATCTTCGCTGTGGACACCACCAATTGTCATATGGCTGCTATGCTGACCATTGCCGGTGTGGACAATTATGACTGGGAAGATTTAGCTGTGGGACCCTGCGGAAGCAATTCATGCATCTATATAGCTGAAACTGGTGACCACGCTGAAGATGGTGCTAAGAACATCATCTACAGAGTGCGAGAACCAGCCATCATGAAAAACCAAACCCTCCAGTTGGACAGTCAGCTTCATTTCAAGTAAGATCTTTTTCATTGACCCGTGGACCTGCCGTCATGACGCTAAGATGTTTTGGCTAAGGGCCAGCTGGAAGTAAGGATCCTAATAATTTCAGTCGACACAGCTGTAAATGGGTAACAATAATCTGGTGAAGATCATTGCTATGACCCTTTTGGCCAAGGACCAGCTGGAAAAGAGGATTCTCATCTATACCATCAGCTGTCTTTACAGACGGAGATTGATGATGATGATGATGATGATGATGATGATGTTATTCTTCATTAGTGTCTTGGATTAAAATGATCAACCATTCTTTTTGCAGGTGGGGTGAACCGGATTGCGAAACGGTAATGATTACACCAAATGAAGACGTTTACACCGTTTCTAAAGTTGTTGGTGGTCATGGCAGATTAGCCAAATTCTCTCACACCGCATGGGGAAGTGGGAAAACCGTCGCCGCCGAAGCTTCAGTAGTCCTCAACCAATCATCCAGTCATCACGACCCCGTAGGAGGAGACATTTCGCTGGATGGCAAAGAGATGCTCATCAAATACAAGCAGCATGTGTACTATTGGCACGTACCGGATGGTGATTATATCAAGGCTGTAACTAGTGTTCCTATTGAGTTGCCAATCATTAAGGAAAAGAGGGGAGAGTCGGTGTGTTGGGACGCTCGGGGAATAGACTATTATACCATCAGTGAAGGGAAGTTGCCGGATCTTCATTACTTCAAGAGAACCTCGTCCATAATTGGATGAAACGAACAATTTACAATTTGAATGTACCCTTTAAGAATTAAGTTGATTTTAAAATCGTTTCGTTGTATGGAACCAAAAATCCATAAAATAAACATAATGCTCATTTTGGCGCGATATGTTATTTCCGGTTTGCCGACTGATCGGGTGGGTTGGAATATACAGCTTTCCACA
Organism: Lottia gigantea; assembly: GCF_000327385.1. Taxonomy (NCBI): domain Eukaryota; kingdom Metazoa; phylum Mollusca; class Gastropoda; family Lottiidae; genus Lottia; species Lottia gigantea. The sequence goes on along the minus strand of NW_008710867.1, from coordinate 9,400 downwards.
CGAAATATAGCTTACTTAATCAGTTCACGGTCAGGTCAAACGAAAAAATCTTAGCGACACAAAATTGTTCACTTGTGTATTGCACCAACCTTTGGAATATATGGACAAGATACGATTTAAAGAAACATCGAGTCTTGGAGGACTTTCATGGTTGGGTTTTAGCTCTAGGGTACAGGAGGGTCGTTGTTTTATGCTTGGGTCTTAGCCCTAGGGTACAGGAGGGTCTTAGTCTTATGGTTTGGTCTTAACTCTTGGGTACAATAGGGTATTTGTTTTATGCTTGGGTCTTAGTTCTAGGGTCTCTATGGTACCAATATTTTTAGTTTTAAGAGTCTTGCGGATTGGCTCTAGATGATCCCTTAATAGTACATTTAAGCGAAGATAAACAAATCAGCCCAAAGTTTATCGATTTCCTTTAGTGATATGAACAGTGTCAAAATTACATACGTTGTTGGGTTGGATTAGATAAATCTCATATAAGGGAAGTCTAGTTGTAAGTTGGACATACCGATACAGTTCAGAGGACTTGTATCACTGGGATCTTGTGACGTGATCATGCAGCATCTTCAGGAACTAATACTGCTTGGACTTCTGGTCACAGTCACAGCAGGTAAGCTGGTATTTCTTACATCTTCTTGGGAGGACGAGCATTACGTCATTTTGTTTTAGGTTACGTCGAACAAATGGTGGTTATTGGTTCTAACCTTAGTCGGTCTGCAAAAGTCTGATGGTGACCTCCCCTTAACTCAGAAACCTCCCGATTTGAATTCCAGCTCCAGCTCTTGCGTCACCGTCATTCACCTCAGCAAAGGTCCTGGGTACAGTAAAAGATCACAATATACAAGAAGCTTCCGGACTGGCAGCCAGCAGGATCCATCCAGGAGTCCTGTATACCCACAACGACAAGGGTAGCAACAGCGTCATCTACGCCATAGACGCCAGTACAGCCCAGACTCTAGCTACCCTGAAAATCAGCCATGCGGAGAACTATGATTGGGAAGACGTAGCTGTTGGTCCATGTGGAGGCAGCTCGTGTATCTATATCGCTGAGACTGGTGATCATGGTGAAGATGGTGCTAAGAACGTCATCTATAGAGTCAAGGAACCCAAGTCCATCAAGGACCAAAGCTTAGACGTTGATTCTAAACTGCATTTCAAGTAAGTACTGCTGGGTCCAAAATTCAAGATCGTATGGTCGTATTGATATTGTAAAAGTCTTCTTAGGTACTGAGCTACCACGCAGTAGTAATGTATCGCTATCGCTATCGCTACTGAGTTCATTCGCATGCTATCTCAATACCAGATGGGTTTTTTAAATTTTGGTTTTTCAGATGGGATCAGCCAGATTGCGAAACAGTGATGGTGACTCCGAATGAGGACATTTATCTGGTGTCAAAGGTCAGTGGTGGTCACGGTAAACTCGTCAGATTGGACAAATCCGGGTGGGGAAGCGGTAACGCAGTGACTGTCCAAGCGTCGGCGACGTTGAAGCAAGACGGACATAAACACGATCCGGTCGGCGGTGACATTTCACCGAACGGAAAAGAAATGTTGATCAAATACAAATACCACGTCTACTACTGGTACGTACCGGACGGAGATTACGTCGGAGCTATAAGCAGACCGCCGGTAGATCTGCCGTACGTGGTAGAAACGCAAGGAGAATCGGTGTGTTGGGACTCGAGGGCTGGTGGATATTATACTCTCAGTGAGGGAAAGAATCAACATCTGTACTATTATCAGAGAACATCACCCGTAGTAGGCTAGTCTATGTGCGTGGCTGGCTCAACTAGCACAGGGACTGGCTGAACCAAGTCCACGGGTCCCTACCCCTAAGGTGCCTCAACCCTAAAAATAAACCTGTTTTTAATTAAAAAATTCTCGGGTAGAGGGGGGGGGGGGGGGGGGGGTTTGGGGGGCTC
>NW_008710867.1:6289-7328 GCF_000327385.1 Lottia gigantea | reverse complement strand
TAAAATAATGGGCTCGTCCTTCAGAATGCGTTCGATTGGTAATGCTGTGAGCAATCGAGTCGTAAACTCTAACGAAAGCTGTTATGTACTTGGTCCGAAACTCGCTTTTTTTAGGCTTTAGGCTTTCCCCATGTCCAAACCTACCATCATCTTAGTACTTGTAAGGTGAAAAAACACACGTCTAGCAGCAGGTCCATGTCCAGACCACTTGGCTTAGATCTTTCCTGAATTATCTATACCTACTTACAGCTGGGTATCCCAGTCTTTAACTTGAGTAATAAATGTATCCCAGTCTTTAACTTAAGTAGTACATGTATCCCAGCCTTTAACCTGAGTAATAAATGTATCCCAGTCTTTAACTTGAGTAATAAATGTATCCCAGTCTATAATTTGAGTAATAAATGTACACCAGTCTTTAACCTGAGTAATAAATGTATCCCAGTCTTTAACCTGAGTAATAAATGTATCCCAGTCTTTAACCTGAGTAATAAATGTATCCCAGTCTTTAACTTGAGTAATAAATGTACACCAGTCTTTAACCTGAGTAATAAATGTATCCCAGTCTTTAACCTGAGTAATAAATATATCCCAGTCTTTAACTTGAGTAATAAATGTATCCCAGTCTTTAGCCTGAGTAATAAATGTATCCCAGCCTTTAACCTGAGTAATAAATGTACACCAGTCTTTAACCTGAGTAATAAATGTATCCCAGTCTTTAACTTGAGTAATAAATGTATCCCAGTCTTTAACTTGAGTAATAAATGTATCCCAGTCTTTAACTTGAGTAATAAATGTATCCTATGTCTTTAACTTGAGTAATCCATGTATCCCATGTCTATAATTTGAGTAATACATTTATGCCCAAGCTTTATTTTGAGTAATACAAGTATCCCAGTCTTTAACTTGTGTAATAAAGGTANTTCCAAATTTCAACTTGAAAAAAAATGTATCCCAGTCTTTAACCTGATTAATAAATGTATCCACAGTCTTTAATTTGAGTAATAAATGTATCCCAGTCATTACCTTGAGTAATAAATAC
>NW_008710867.1:4117-5962 GCF_000327385.1 Lottia gigantea | reverse complement strand
CCCCCAGACTTTAACTTAAGTAATAAATGTATCCCATATCTTTAACTTAATTAATACATGTATCGCATGTCTTTAATTTGAGTAACACATGTATTCAAAGTCTCTAACTTGAGTAAACAAATGTATCCCATGTCTTTAAATTGAGTAGTTCATGTATCCCATGTCTTTAACTTGAGTAATAAATGTATCCCACGTCTTTAACTTGAGTAATAAATGTATCCCCAGTCTTTAACTTGAGTAATAAATGTATCCCAGTCTTTAACTTGAGTAATGCATGTTTTCTAATTTGAGTAATGCATGCATCCCATGTCTACTTGAGTAATGCATGTATCCCATATCTTTAACTTGAGTAATGCATGTATCCCAGTCTTTAACTTGAGTAATCCATGTATCCCCAGACTTTAACTTGAGTAATAAATGTATCCCATGTCTTTAACTTGAGTAACAAAGGTATCCCCAGTCTATAAATTGAGAGCAATAAATGTATCCCATGTCTTTAGCTTGAGTAATGAATGTATCCCAGTCTTACACTTGAGTAATCCATGTATCCCCAGTCTTTAATCTGAGTAATCCATGTATCCCCAGTCTTTAATCTGAGTAATGCATGAATCCCATGTCTTTAACTTGAGTAACACATATATCCCCAGTCTTTAATCTGAGTAATAAATGTATCCTATGTCTTTAGCTTGAGTTAAAAATGTATCCCAGTCTTTAACTCGAGTAATGCATGTATCTCATATCTTTAACTTGAGTAATGCATGTTTTTTTTAATTTGAGTAATGCATGTATCCCATGTCTACTTGAGTAATCCATGTATATCATATCTTTAATTTGAGTAATACATGTATCCCAGACTTTAACTTTAGTAATAATGAATCCCATATCTTTAACTTGAGTAATCCATGTATCCCAGTCTTTAACTTGAGTAATCCATGTATCACCAGACTTTAACTTGAGTAATAAATGTATCCCATGTCTTTAACTTGAGTAATATATGTATCCCCAGACTTTAACTTGAGTAATAAATGTATCCTATGTCTTTAGCTTGAGTTAAAAATGTATCCCAGTCTTTAACTCGAGTAATCCATGTATCTCATGTCTTTAATCTTGGTAATGCATGTATCCCATGTCTTTAGCTTGAGTAATAAATGTACCCCAGTCTTAAACTTGAGTAATCCATGTATCCCCAGTCTTTAATCTGAGTAATGCATGTATCCCATGTCTTTAACTCGAGTAACACATGTATCCCCAGACTTTAACTTGAGTAATAAATGTATCCCATGTCTTTAACTTGAGTAATCCATGTATCCCAGTCTTTAATTTGAGTAATCCATGCATCCCAGTCTTTAACTTGAGTAATCCATGTATCACCAGACTTTAACTTGAGTAATCCATGTATCCCATGTCTTTAACTTGAGTAATCCATGTATCACCAGACTTTAACTTGAGTAATTCATGTATCCCATGTCTTTAACTTGATTAATACATGTATCCCATGTCTTTAACTTGAGTAATCCATGTATCCTATGTCTTTAATCTGAGTAATGCATGTATCCCATGTTTTTTTAATCTGAGTAATGCATGTATCCCATGTCTTTAACAAGTAAAACATGTATCCCATGTTTTTAACTTGAGTAACAAATGTATCCCATGTTTTTAATTTGAGTAATAAATGTATCCCATGTCTTTAACTTGATTAATACATGTATCCCATGTCTTTAACTTGAGTAATCCATGTATCCTATGTATTTAATCTGATTAATGCATGTATCCCATGTTTTTTAATGTGAGTAATGCATGTATCTCATGTCTTTAATCTTGGTAATGCATGTATCCCATGTCTTT
>NW_008710867.1:0-1067 GCF_000327385.1 Lottia gigantea | reverse complement strand
TTCCTATTTTCGTGGATACCTATTTTCGTGGATACCTATATTCGTGGTTTCCTATTTTCGTGGTTTCCTATTTTCGTGGATACCTATTTTCGTGGTTACCTATTTTCGTGGTTACCTATTTTCGTGGATACCTATTTTCGTGGTTTCCTATTTTCGTGGATACCTATTTTCGTGGATACCTATTTTCGTGGTTTCCTATTTTCGTGGTTACCTATTTTCGTGATTACCTATTTTCGTGGTTTCCTATTTTCGTGGATACCTATTTTCGTGATTACCTATTTTCGTGATTACCTATTTTCGTGATTACCTATTTTCGTGATTACCTATTTTCGTGGTTTCCTATTTTCGTGGATACCTATTTTCGTGGATACCTATTTTCGTGGTTTCCTATTTTCGTGGATACCTATTTTCGTGGTTTCCTATTTTCGTGATTACCTATTTTCGTGGTTTCCTATTTTCGTGGTTACCTATTTTCGTGGTTTCCTATTTTCGTGGATACCTATTTTCGTGGTTACCTATTTTCGTGGATACCTATTTTCGTGGATACCTATTTTCGTGGATACCTATTTTCGTGGATACCTATTTTCGTGGTTTCCTATTTTCGTGGTTTCCTATTTTCGTGGATACCTATTTTCGTGGTTACCTATTTTCGTGGATACCTATTTTCGTGGTTACCTATTTTCGTGGATACCTATTTTCGTGGTTTCCTATTTTCGTGGTTACCTATTTTCGTGGATACCTATTTTCGTGGATACCTATTTTCGTGATTACCTATTTTCGTGGATACCTATTTTCGTGGTTTCCTATTTTCGTGGTTTTCGTGGTTTCCTATTTTCGTGGATACCTATTTTCGTGGTTTCCTATTTTCGTGGATACCTATTTTCGTGGTTACCTATTTTCGTGGTTTCCTATTTTCGTGGTTTCCTATTTTCGTGGTTTCCTATTTTCGTGGATACCTATTTTCGTGGATACCTATTTTCGTGGTTTCCTATTTTCGTGGATACCTATTTTCGTGGTTTCCTATTTTCGTGGTTACCTATTTTCGTGGTTACCTATTTTCGTGGTCT
>NW_008710866.1:0-1515 GCF_000327385.1 Lottia gigantea | reverse complement strand
CTCTTATTCTTAGTCAATATACTTTAAATTCCACGCACTTTCGCATATTTTCATTTAGAGATGCAGAAAAGTATTTACATCAATGTAATTGCAATAGACCATCTTTGTATGTACCTGAATGTCGTAACACGCCCTGCATTAGTACTGTTATTTGAACAGTTCTAGTTGCAGTTCTAGTTCGCTTACGAACGCCCTGCTTTGTTTTCGTATTGATTTTTTTTTTTTTTCGTCCAGCGCAGGCTGGTTTTCTCGGAAAAGGCAACAGGTACGGCAAAACGGACTTCGTGGCGTTTCGTAACTCGTGGCTAATCACAGTTTAAATGTAAAACGAAAACTTTCTGAGCAACATTACGCAACGTTGCAACAAACGGAAAATGGACTCTAGAGGGCTTGTTTATCAACCGATTTTGATCGTGTTTTCTGCATCGTATTTCTTGTAAAAAAGGACAAATGATAGCAGTTGAAAATTGTCGTAATTAATCAGAAAATACTATTTCGGTTGTAGTTTGGTGGATTGTCTTGAAACTCACATGGGGTAGACTGCCAGCATAGTGGAATAAAAGAACACATTCAAAATTTTTTTATCACTTCCGGTTTCGATGGTGGTATCACTTCCTGTGAAATCGAGATCGAGATGCGAACCAAGGGGAGCAATTTCACCAACATAATTAATGCTACCATCATTTAAGCTAACCAGGTCATTGGGCTCAATGAACTCAGCAACTTGTCTACCATTAGTGTCAGTCGTTGGCGAACCCAACAATACGTGTTTGGCGTTGAAATCACCAAACACAATATTGTCGGTCCCGTGCAACTGATTCTAAACATACTGATATTCACTGAATCGTTGAGGTTTGTCTTTGACTTAGTGTCGATAAATATCAATCCCATATCCGTTCGACCAATCATACCTTAGTTTCGGAAACAGGAAAGCTAACATAATCAGTAATAGTGTTCACAGCTCATCGTCGAAATTTGAGCCTGCAAATCCATGTGTGTTTGAAAGTTAAAAATTCGACTCGAATATTAGTGATACTATGCCATATATAGAAAACACATACTTAGAAATAGACAGTGAAATTTCTAGTTTGAGGTATATTTGAAGGAATTATGCGCCTTTGATTGTTAAAATGACGACTCGTCGTTTTAAGATACTCTGTGATATATTGAAAATACATCTATAGCAAAAGTAAGTAAAATTCCAAGTTTGAGATATTTTTGAAGGAATTATGCAATTTTCGTACATTTCTAGTCAGTGTACCGTGTGATATCCGACATCTGAGTATTCCGACATCATTTTCTGGTCCCGATTGATTTCCTTCTTAGGCTAGTTTTAAAAAACTCTGAGTACTCCGACACTCTTGTGTATTCCGAATTACGACACAAATCAGTGGTCCCGACACTCAGAAAAATCTGTATAATCCGACATTTACTCATCTTAATCACTTATCGTCAATTAGATAATCGCTTATTTTAGTATACTGAGTGAACTTTTGAAAACTATTTACATGTTTT
>NW_008710865.1:0-1516 GCF_000327385.1 Lottia gigantea | reverse complement strand
ACCAGTTTAAGGTGGTGGGATGTAGATGAAGCAGACAAGAGCAGTGTATTTTATTAACTAGCTGAACTTCCTAAACCTTTTACTTCTCACCAGATCAAAATTAGTTCAGATGCTGATTTTAAAGCAATTTCCTCAAAATATTTACAGCTATCTATTTAATCAAATTTAAGAAAACAGAACTTATTTGAAGTTAATTTGACCAATGACACTTAATATTATTACATTGATATTTTACTTTATTCAAAATTATTTAAACCAGATTCTATGAGTATTTAATTTAAATCGATGTTCATTTTTATTAGTGTATTGCATAACTTATTTTTGTTATGATATACTAAGTTGTGGCCATGAGATGCTAAGTCGTGGCCAGGAGATGCTAAGTTGTGACCATGAGATGCTAAGTTGTGACCATGAGATGCTAAGTCGTGGCCAGGAGATGCTAAGTTATGACCATGAGATGCTAAGTTATGATCACGAGATGCTAAGTTATGATCACAAGATGCTAAGTTATGATCACAAGTTATGGTCATGATATATTCAGTTGTGGTCACAAGATGCTAAGTTATGGTCATGATATATTCAGTTGTGGTCACAAGATGCTAATTTATGGTCATGATATATTTAGTTGTGGTCATGAGACGCTAACTCGAGATACAAAGTCATGGCCACAAGATGCAAAAAATATTATTCTGTATTTTATGTCGCCTCTATGCTTCCGTAGATTTGTCATTTTTTTTCAGTTTTGTAATGTTGATGTTTAAAAATTACTCACGAATAGTAAGTGGTCACAAGATGCTAAGTTATGGTCATGATATATTCAGTTGTGGTCACAAGATGCTGTTATGGTCATGATATATTCAGTTGTGGTCACAAGATGCTAAGTTATGGTCATGATATATTCAGTTGTGGTCACAAGATGATAAGTTATGGTCATGATATATTCAGTTGTGGTCACAAGATGCTAAGTTATGGTCATGATATATTCAGTTGTGGTCACAAGATGATAAGTTATGGTCATGATATATTCAGTTGTGGTCACAAGATGCTAAGTTATGGTCATGATATATTCAGTTGTGGTCACAAGATGATAAGTTATGGTCATGATATATTCAGTTGTGGTCACAAGATGCTAAGTTATGGTCATGATATATTCAGTTGTGGTCACAAGATGCTAAGTTATGGTCATGATATATTCAGTTGTGGTCATGAGACGCTAACTCGAGATACAAAGTCATGGCCACCAGATGCAAAAAATAATATTCTGTATTTTATGTCGCCTCTATGCTTCCGTAGATTTGTCATTTTTTTCAGTTTTGTAATGTTGATGTTTATAAATTACTTACGAATAGTTTTGGCGTTAAAAAATTCATTATAGTTGGATTGTACATGTACGTTTTAGCAAATACATCCAGAGTCCTCAATAGAAACAATATAGTTGGATTGCACCTGTACGTTTTAGCAAATACATCCAGAGTCCTCAATAGAAACAATATAGTTGGATTGTACATGTACGTTT
>NW_008710864.1:0-1516 GCF_000327385.1 Lottia gigantea | reverse complement strand
AATTTTAAGCACGTAAACACTCTAGAAGGCACAATTCCTGACGGATTTTGATGAAATTTGGCTTGAGTGTATGTTATCACCCAAGGATAAAGCCTATTGAAAATCAGAAAAATCGAAAAATATTTAGTATGAGTTATTGCGCTTGTTCTTGAAAACGCGTTCAATTTTTAGCTTGTAAACATTCTAGAAAGCTCAATTCTTGTCAGATTTTAACGAAACTTGGTGAAATTGTTTATTATCACCCATGGATGAACTCTATCGAAAATGTAAAAAATCGAAATATGTTTCATAGGAGTTATTGACCTCGTTCTTGAAAACGCTCAAATTTTAGCTCTTAAACACTAAAAGGCATGATTTTTGCTGGATTTTGACAAAACTTGGTTTTATTATTCAGTACCGTGCTGAAGATTGAATATTTGCCTTCTCGATTTTTTCGAGCTAAAAATTGAACACGTTTCCAAGAACAAGGGCAATAACTCATACTCAATATTATTGCCCTAAAGAAGTGTATGACTGAAGGTTGAATATTTCATACTGGTGATTGTTACTGTACTGCATGCTAAATATTTTTATTAGAAATCAAAGCTGCCAGTGGGCGTATATTACCTTGCCTGGCAAGCTATCTTTATCTTGGGATGTGAGACAGCAATGTAACAGTTGACAGAACAATCTATTTAATAGGCCTTCCTAGCTGTTTAGCCCTTACATTTAGGTAGATTTTTCTATCTGGATACCTTCTGGTTATAACCGAATAAGTTTTTTTTGCCAGTGCGAAAGCAACCGGAAGTTATTCGGATAGAACTCGATAGAACCGAATTACTTTTGCAGTGCGAAAGGGGTATTAGAGGCCTGGGTTGTAGTACCTAGCCTTAGAGTTAGTACATCCTATATATAACTATAATACAAGTTATAGTTATAAATCTATGGACCTAGCCTAGGCATTCCTTACAATAGGCTATTACTGAAAAGTATACAGAAATGCTATCTTCTTGACTGATATGTAACGATTGGGGATTTTAAGCCCTAATTTCGGAAAACTCTTGACTTTAATCGGGCTACATTATTAGCCCTTTTTCGCTCCATAATAATAATAATACCTTATTTGGCAGGAAAACCAGTTTGCCAGAGTATCTTCCCTGGCATCCTCATAAAATACACATACCACATACAAAAATTATAAAATATACAAATACAAAAATTAAAAAATGTACGCATACTATAATTATAAAATATACACATACAAAAATTATAAAATATACACATACAAACTATAATACACAATATTTATATACAAGGTAATGAATCAAATGAAACGAAACAATGTTGAAAAAAGTATTAACGAGTTGATGGCTCTTTAAATTAGGGATTATTTTGGAAAACACAAAGGCTATACATTAAATCATCAATAAATTTTATGTGGGCCAACTATTAGATGGAGTTACCTACCCTGTAATACAATTCATGTCAAACTCTATCATATTATATAAATCACACGTTCAATAAACGAAAACTTTTC
>NW_008710863.1:0-1516 GCF_000327385.1 Lottia gigantea | reverse complement strand
GATAGCACCTGGATATCAAGATATCTGACCCCAGGATAAGCAACCTGGATACCAAGATATCTGACCCTAGGACAGGCCACCTGGATATCAAGATATCTGACCCTAGGATAAGCCACCTGGATATCAAGATATCTGACCCTAAGATAAGCCATATTGATATCAAGGTATATCTGACCCTAGGATAGGCCACATGGATATCAAGATATCTGACCCTAGGATAAGCCACCTGGATATTAAGATATCTGACCCTAAGATAAGCCATATTGATATCAAGGTATATCTGACCCTAGGATAAGCCATATTAATATCGAGATATCTGACCTAGGATAAGCCACCTGGATATCAAGATATCTGACCCTAGGATAAGTCACATGGACATCAAGATATCTGACCCTAGGATAAGTCACCTGGATATCAAGGTATCTGACCTAGGATAAGCAACCTGGATATTGAGATATCTGACCCTGAGATAAGCCACCTGGATATTAAGATGTCTGACCCTAGGATAAGCCACCTGGATATCAAGATATCTGACCCTAGGATAAGCCACATGGATATCAAGATATCTGACCTAGAATAGGTAACCTGGATATTAAGATATCTGACTCTAGGATAAGCCACCTGGATATCAAGATATCTGACCCTAGAATAAGCAACCTGGATATCAAGATATCTGACCCTAGGATAAGCAACCTGGATACCAAGATATCTGACCCTAGGACAGGCCACCTGGATATCAAGATATCTGACCCTAGGATAAGCCACCTGGACATCAAGATATCTGACCCTAAGATAAGCCATATTGATATCAAGGTATATCTGACCCTAGGATAGGCCACATGGATATCAAGATATCTGACCCTAGGATAAGCCACCTGGATATTAAGATATCTGACCCTAAGATAAGCCATATTGATATCAAGGTATATCTGACCCTAGGATAAGCCACATTAATATCGAGATACCTGACCTAGGATAAGCCACCTGGATATCAAGATATCTGACCCTAGGATAAGTCACATGGATATCTGACCCTAGGATAAGTCACCTGGATATCAAGGTATCTGACCTAGGATAAGCAACCTGGATATTGAGATATCTGACCCTGAGATAAGCCACCTGGATATTAAGATATCTGACCCTAGGATAAGTCACATGGATATCAAGATATCTGACCCTAGGATAAGCCACATGGATATCAAGATATCTGACCTAGAATAAGCAACCTGGATATTAAGATATCTGACTCTAGGATAAGCCACCTGGATATTAAGATATCTGACTCTAGGATAAGCCACCTGGATATTAAGATATCTGACTCTAGGATAAGCCACATTGATATCGAGATATCTGAGCCTAAGAAAAGCCACATGAATATCAAGGTATATCTGACCCTAGGATAAGCCATATTGATATCAAGGTGTATCTGACCCTAGGATAAGCCACCTGGATATCAAGATATCTGACCTAGGATAAGCAACCTGGATATTAAGATCTGACCCTAGGATAAGCCACA
>NW_008710862.1:7322-11878 GCF_000327385.1 Lottia gigantea | reverse complement strand
TGGATTGAGTCACCTCTAAATGTCACCATTTAACTGTTATTGCTTAAATCTGCAGTAAAAGTCTCTTGTTTCTTCAGAAGTAGAAGCTGGGTATTTCAAAGTGAAAAGCCTCTTGAGATTTCTACAAGTTCCTCAGGGATTGAAGTTCTAATAAGATGTCTAGACATTATAAAACCTCATCATTGATACTCTTGTTTCAATGTTTACTATTAGATCTGTTTTATAATTACCTGCTACTAAACTGATTGTTGAGAAGTTTTCTAAACTTTGATGTCTATTGTGGACACTGAACGTTGAGTTGCACCATTCCAATTTTAAGTTAAGACATCTGTGGATCTTGTAATTCCACGAAATTAATTCCATTTCAGAAGCCTTTAAATATTATTAAACTTTTAATGTATGGACACTCAGAATCTTTTTGCAAACTAATTTATTTTAATGTGGCTATTTCAGAGACCTTTAGATGTTATTAGCACTTTTGCCACAGTGACATCATGATAAACATAATTTTGATGGAATTGCAAGAACCACAGAGTGAAAATTGGAATTGTGCAAATCAATGCTGTCAGTGTACACACATAAAAAGGTTAGAACTACCTATTTCAAGTTCCTTTTCAAATCTGTAAAGAAGGAAGTCTATAAAATTCCACAGAGTCACACAAAGATAGATTGTCTGTTTACAGATTACAGCAATTGAAATAACAAGATGACGGAATTTCCTATCAGTTGTTTATCAAACAGGTTAATAATACTATAATGTACATTAATTACATCAGAATGCCTGTTAACACCGCCTGGAACACCTGCTAGCATTCTGCTTTTGATGTATCACTGTTATGTTGATCACTTTCATTCGGGCACCTGCTGATCTTGACACTTTGATGTATCAGAGCCACAGTGGTCCATTGATTAAGGTACTGGCTTGCTTACCATGGTTGGTCTGTTGGTTCCAGACTTGAGCAAGGAAATTATCAGAATGGACTCAATGAATTGGCGTTATGTTAATAATATACTGTACATGACAAGATACACAACCTTCACCTTTGCTTTATGCTGTAGATTCTAACGTTTTGTTTTTGAACATAAAATTCAATAAAGCAATCAAACGCATACAAACATTGACTTTTGTCCCTTCTGCTCATAACCCCAACTCTCTCCACCTCCCAAAACAGACTATGAAACCCAATAATTTTTTCACCTGGGCTTTATTACCAAAATTCTTGCTAAGATATCTGATGGTTTATGCCAATCTATTCCTTAACAAATTCCACCCACTCTCTTTCCGTAAGATTTCAAGGGGTTGATAATCTAACCTTGAACTTTGCGACCTGCTGGTACCACTGTTTGATGTAAGAGAATAATAAAGATGGGGTGTAGAGATTAGAAAATTAATAGTTAAAATGTAGAATCACTTGTCTTCTGTCTTGTCTAACATATTGTTAACACATGTACAACCATATGGAGAAATGGCTCATGGAGGGTTAAATATTGATGGGCTATAGAGGGTTAAGGTATAATTAATATTCACTGACATAATAGATTAAAAGATTTACAGATAAGGATGATGTGAAGATAAAATAAAAGTAGAAATGAAATGAAGTTTAATATCACTGAGATCATCATCATTTACAAATACAATAATGATTTTGAATTATATTTCAAAGATATAAAGAGGTTTTTGGGACACTGATCAATTTGCACCATTCCAATTTTCAGTCACTATTGAAAAAGCTGTTTATGATTCATTATTTTGTGATAGTGACATCATTAACGGTTAAGCATTTCAGTTAATAACAGGAACCTCAGACTTGGAATAAACATCTTGAGAATTGAACTCGTCCAAAAATTTCAATATTGCTACATGTTATATGGCATCTTGAGCTACCTTCACAGGCAAAAATATATGTCACCTTGAAATTGATAAAAAAAATTTCTTGTGGATTTTTAAGATTGATTTACATTCAAGGTCATTCATTTTGTTCAGACCATGACCTTAAAATAGCGTGACCAGAAGTCTAATATTTATTCTGAAATCTACTTTTAACAGTAAAAATTAGCTCCAAACTAGCACGGCATTGTAAACATTGAAATGGTCTAGCGCCTGTGAATAAACAAAACAAGAACCAGAAACAACTTTCTATCTATATGTCTTTGATGTCTTCATTAGTCTGATGCTCCACAATAAACTAGAATCCCATAAATCTCCTTAACTACAAAGAACAGGTTCAAGACCAGATGGAAACCAACTGGACACTGCAGAACTCCAGGAAGCATAAATTTTATTAGTGTACTAAATCTAAATGTTGTTAGTTCTACACAGACCGTGCAAGCTGACCATGATTTATGGAGTTTTACATCCTACCCTTCTGCACCAGATTAGACCAATGATAACAACGATGATTTATTACGAATGAAATTGGAGTTTTACATCTATGCCTTTCATTGGCTTCCACTTACAAAGTCTGCTATGAGTTAACAGTAACAAAATGTATTTCAACATCCTACCCAACCCCTGCTATAACCACCAATGATTTAAGGGTATTCCTTGATGAAATACAAGTTGAATTAAAGGGAATTTTACATTCTCTTCTGTACTGATTATTAGACTAATACAAACAATAATAACTTAAGTGTAATGGAGTTTTACACCCTTCACTGGACAGTTAAGGCATCTGCAAAATTTTAGACTGACGAAACCATGGGTGTATTGGTAAGAAATTAGTGCTCTACATCCACTTCTGCATTAGATTGTACTAACGAAAACAACCCTGCACCATTCTAGACTAACATAGATATGGGTGTATGTGTGAAAAATCTCCTTCTGACCAAAGAAGTGAAGAAGGATTTAAGAAAATAGAATTTAACCTTCCTTTCTGCACCAGACTGGACTAAGTGAATCACAAATGATTAATGGGCTAGTTTTATCTGAAGGTAGATGATGATAAAATAAGAACAGACCAACTCAACATCTTGATTAGTGTCTGTCAGATCTCATTTATTAATTTGCCCCATTCACCACTTCTCTCCTGGAGATTAACATCAAATCTAGATACTGATTACAGAGGTCAATGAATGCATGAAAGCTTAATTGTTATGGAAAAATTCTGAACACCAACCAAATTGTTCTTGTGTCCTCTAATCCACTCATGTTAACATGTCAAGCTATTTAACACCATCTATAATACCTTGACATCATGTCAGCACTTTTGTATCACGGAAGTTCGATTTATGTGCCTGTTCATTTAACAGGAACATTGGTCTTTAATTTTGGTTCCTGATTAGGACTTAAGTAGTTATTTTTTCAGAAGTATAGATATAAAATCTGCCTCAATTCCTATGATGTCAAAATTCTATAAACACAAAATAATTTGATTTTTTTTTTTATTATATGAAATCAAACTTTGACAGGTGTATAAAAATAAAATAAGTAAAACAAATAAAACATTTTAAAGCACAACAATTTTTAGTTTAGTATCATGATTGAAATCTATGGGTGTATCAAAACAAAATCATAAATGAGAATCTAAATTGAGTGGATGATATCTGGGAGCCTGAGAAACAGATTAAAGAAAGAAATCAATCATCTACCACCTTCATCTGTTATTTATTAATTACTAAAACTGTCATATTGTATATAGAAACAGTGTAGACAACAAGATATAACACCTGATTACAGTTACCTCCCCTTGATCTCACACTGATTACAGTTACCTCCCTTGATCTCACACCTGTTATCAAAACATACACGGTTCAGATCTGTTGCTTGAAGTGGCCGACCGCCAATTCTTCCTTTCACACCATATACCCCGTCCTGCTGTGTTCACTTTTAAATAAAACAACCAAACACACATGTTTCCAATGACGAACACTTCATTAATTTTAAATTCAAACAAACCAATCAAATTCTTTCTTTTATATGCCGTCTGTGATAATATTTAGCGAAATTAAAACCAATCAAATTATTTTGTGGTCATTAGCGATATTTAATTTTACTTCAAAGACAAGTGAACGTACTAAGAAGTTAAAGTTAATTATGCTCCATGTTTAAATCAAAATGATTCCATTAATGAACAAATCTTCAACACAGTAATTAAATGATGCCTCACTAAAGAGATTCTTATTTGTAATAAGTTGAAAATAAATTGCTGTTTGGCTCCTACAGTGTTTATTGAGATAAAGACAAACGCTGCTGGATATCTTCTTTTTGCAGAGAATTACAAGTAAGTAACACCATGCAGTATGCAATAGGGGAAACTCTGCCATGAGAGGCATTGATCCACAATTTCAAATTTAAGCTGGCAGCACTGCAAAAACAGTAGGAATTTGGATGAAATTTTCATTATGAAATACTTACTCAATTATCATTGATATATTTCCTCACGTGAATAATTCATTAGCTGCTACCAATTTTGGTTTTGTTGTTATAGATTTAGGGTTTCTTTGTTGTATGGATCTTTAGAACTTGAGATTTTTGATTATGTTCAAAATGCACATAGATTTTCTTTCAACTGATTCATAGTTTAATATTATACTCAAAGACCTATATATATCTTATA
>NW_008710862.1:0-2754 GCF_000327385.1 Lottia gigantea | reverse complement strand
TAGCTACCTGTAGGATATAGCTATCAATTATAAAGCTACCTGTAGGATATAGCTATCAATTATAAAGCTACCTGAAGGATATAGCTATCAATTATAAAGCTACCTGAAGAATATAGCTATCAATTATAAAGCTACCTAAAAGATATAGCTATCAATTATAAAGCTACCCGAAGAATATAGCTATCAATTATAGAGCTACCTGAAGGATATAGCTATCAATTATAAAGCTACCTAAAGAATATAGCTATCAATTATAAAGCTACCTGAAGGATATAGCTATCAATTATAAAGCTACCTGTAGGATATAGCTATCAATTATAAAGCTACCTAAAGAATATAGCTATCAATTATAAAGCTACCTGAAGGATATAGCTATCAATTATAAAGCTACCTGAAGGATATAGCTATCAATTATAAAGCTATCTGAAGAATATAGCTATCAATTATAAAGCTACCTGAAGGATATAGCTATCAATTATAAAGCTACCTGTAGGATATAGCTATCAATTATAAAGCTACCTAAAAGATATAGCTATCAATTATAAAGCTACCTGAAGAATATAGCTATCAATTATAGAGCTACCTGAAGGATATAGCTATCAATTATAAAGCTACCTAAAGAATATAGCTATCAATTATAAAGCTACCCGAAGAATATAGCTATCAATTATAAAGCTACCTGAAGGATATAGCTATCAATTATAAAGCTACCTGAAGGATATAGCTATCAATCATAAAGCTACCTGAAGGATATAGCTATCAATTATAAAGCTACCTGAAGGATATAGCTATCAATTATAAAGCTACCTGAAGGATATAGCTATCAATTATAAAGCTACCTGAAGGATATAGCTATCAATTATAAAGCTACCTGAAGGATATAGCTATCAATTATAAAGCTACCTGAAGGATATAGCTATCAATTATAAAGCTACCTGAAGGATATAGCTATCAATTATAAAGCTACGAAGGATATAGCTATCAATTATAAAGCTACCTGAAGGATATAGCTATCAATTATAAAGCTACCTGAAGGATATAGCTATCAATTATAAAGCTATCTGAAGAATATAGCTATCAATCATAAAGCTACCTAAAGAATATAGCTATCAATTATAAAGCTACCTGTAGGATATAGCTATCAATTATAGAGCTACCTGAAGGATATAGCTATCAATTATAAAGCTACCTAAAGAATATAGCTATCAATTATAAAGCTATCTGAAGGATATAGCTATCAATTATAAAGCTATCTGAAGGATATAGCTATCAATTATAAAGCTACCTGTAGGATATAGCTATCAATTATAAAGCTATCTGAAGGATATAGCTATCAATTATAAAGCTACCTGTAGGATATAGCTATCAATTATAAAGCTACCTGTAGGATATAGCTATCAATTATAAAGCTACCTGAAGGATATAGCTATCAATTATAAAGCTACCTGAAGAATATAGCTATCAATTATAAAGCTACCTAAAAGATATAGCTATCAATTATAAAGCTACCCGAAGAATATAGCTATCAATTATAAAGCTACCTGAAGGATATAGCTATCAATTATAAAGCTACCTAAAGAATATAGCTATCAATTATAAAGCTACCTGAAGGATATAGCTATCAATTATAAAGCTATCTGAATAATATATCTATCAATTATAAAGCTATCTGAATAATATAGCTATCAATTATAAAGCTATCTGAAGAATATAGCTATCAATTATAAAGCTATCTGAAGGATATAGCTATCAATTATAAAGCTACCTGTAGGATATAGCTATCAATTATAAAGCTACCTGAAGGATATAGCTATCAATTATAAAGCTACCTGTAGGATATAGCTATCAATTATAAAGCTATCTGAAGGATATAGCTATCAATTATAAAGCTATCTGAAGGATATAGCTATCAATTATAAAGCTACCTAAAAGATATAGCTATCAATTATAAAGCTACCTGAAGGATATAGCTATCAATTATAAAGCTATCTGAAGGATATAGCTATCAATTATAAAGCTACCTAAAAGATATAGCTATCAATTATAAAGCTACCTGAAGGATATAGCTATCAATTATAAAGCTACCTGAAGGATATAGCTATCAATTATAGAGCTATCTGAAGGATATAGCTATCAATTATAAAGCTACCTGAAGGATATAGCTATCAATTATAAAGCTATCTGAAGGATATAGCTATCAATTATAAAGCTACCTGAAGGATATAGCTATCAATTATAAAGCTACCCGAAGAATATAGCTATCAATTATAAAGCTATCTGAAGGATATAGCTATCAATTATAAAGCTACCTGTAGGATATAGCTATCAATTATAAAGCTACCTGAAGAATATAGCTATCAATTATAAAGCTACCTGAAGGATATAGCTATCAATTATAAAGCTACCTGTAGGATATAGCTATCAATTATAAAGCTACCTGAAGAAGGATATAGCTGTTATATTTGAAGTACCTGTGGTATATCAATAAACCCCTTCTTTATCTTTCTAATCTGACAATTATAATCTACCGATTTTAAAAACAACAATTTCCGGCTTACTATATCATATTATTAACTACTTAAAACTCCCTAAATTACAACCAGTCAATATCTACAAGTACTTTAAGGAGCAAGCCCACATACTTCAGATTACAAAATAAATCGAAACCTAGATAGAAATATATATGTACATTCATAAACCTGACAAAGCAAAACTATGGAACCAAAGTACATAATCCATGTTTTACAAAATAAA
>NW_008710861.1:0-1518 GCF_000327385.1 Lottia gigantea | reverse complement strand
AACTCTTGGCAATCAGACATCATATGACCAGATTGAAGGCAAACAAAACATACCTTTTCCTGGTCATTATGCCGAACAGCATAGGACACACCATCAAAAGTAGTTGCATATGGCAGACTGGCTACTTCTTTCGGAAATTCCACTTTCAAGAAGCGGGTACCATCATATTTGCGCTTTCCTTGGAAATCAAAACATTTTCGATTAATTTCACCAACAGGAATAACACCCCAAAATTTTAATTTTGATAAAATATCCTTATCATTAATGTAAACAGGGATATTCATAAATGAAACCACTTTGATGCGAGATTCAATAAATTTGCAATGAAAACCCGCTCCATCAGCCAATAAACCATCATTTGCTAAATTCTTAGCTACATCGTGATTTATGAGAGTAACATCAAAGAAATCACGTCCAGGAACACAAGCCAAAACGGAATCTTCACCCAGCTGATCTTCAATAAATCTAATGACTTCAATAGCTTTATACTTTTGATGATCATTTATTTGAACCTTTACGGTATTGCGTTTAACAAGTAGCGTCACATCAGGTTTAGACGCCATATTGTTAATATAGTTTATAGACTGTTTAAACAGCCGGGCCAAAAGGCCCAAATAACAAGGAAAAACCTCTATAAACAAAAATACTTCTCAACAAAATGTCAATCAATGTTTTCTTTGTTGTAATAATCAATCATAAGGTAGAAATTGCAGGTTAAACTCCAGGATTACATTGGATTTATAGTGATCGAAATGAAACACGTATCTCTCCTATAAACAGCAAGCCGGAACTCCAGACGGATTTGAACCATCGACCTAAGGATTACTACAAGTCTTACCAACTACAGTCCTCCGCTCTACCAACTGAGCTATCGTCGGGTACAGGATTGTGGTGTTGTTTTAGTGAAAGGCTTCATTTTATACACACGCATGGGATTAACACTTTCATCTTGTGACGGGTTGCAGCACGGATTAGCAGCGAAAGCGGCACCATGGAAGACAGTAAGCCGTTAATCCTAAAAGAGAAGAAAAGAAAAAAATGGAACCAGGGGACACCCGGGATTGAACCAGGGACCTCTCGATCTGCAGTCGAATGCTCTACCACTGAGCTATATCCCCACTGTAAAATGCGACCTCCTACAAACATCTGTTTCCCAGGTCTCATCGATTTTTTCAAAGGGAACAAACCAACAAACCAACAGACGAGTTTTAAATGTCAACTTCGGTCTCGACAAGCTGCCTTTTTCTTCGCCACGCTGGCCTTTCTTTTTTACTTCTCAGGCATAGTCAGGTCTCCGTAGCGAATGTAGTTTGTATTTTCAAGACAAAAAATGGCTGCCCCAGGTGAGGCTCGAACTCACAACCTCCGCATTCCTCAACCCGTGACCAGCACGGGGAAGGTACTGTCTATAAGTACGGCGCGCTAACCGATTGTGCCACTGGGGCGCACAGTGGAAACGTGCTGTCAGCCTGGGTATACCGAGACGGTACGGATAAAACCGTTCACGGTATTAAATGG
>NW_008710860.1:8951-13287 GCF_000327385.1 Lottia gigantea | reverse complement strand
CATATCACAGGTAAAGGTAAGTATTTACAACTAAAAGATGTTGTATATGAATTTCTCAGTGGCTATATTTGTACGTGTTATAATTGTCTTATAGAGAAAGATATATGTAAAATAAAAATATACTAGCGCCACTCGTGGCACAGAGTGGGACTTTGCAAATGTAGCAATTTGCTAAAGACCCCGAAAAAATCAACCATCGACGATAATTAGGTCAAGCGCAAGAACAGTTTAAAGTTGATAATTTTTTATTTTTTAGAAGATTCTAATACCGGAAGTAGTCGTCAGACTTCACAAATGAAAGTACCAGCAGATAGCCAAGGTCAATGACGTTTGATCCTACAAAGGTCAAGGTCAACAAAGGTCAAGGTCAAAAATTGAAAATTTTGAATTTCCAAAACTTGTTCCTTTTTTTGAATTATGAAGCGGAAACAACCAAAATTCTAAGACCACTGGTGTAAATCAACATGCTGATGATCAGAATCCATCTGTATGTACCGCAGGTGTAAATCAACATGCTGATGATCAGAATCAATCTGTATGTACCACTGGTGTAAATCAACATGCTGATGATCAGAATCAATCTGTATGTACCGCTGGTGTAAATCAACATGCTGATGATCAGAATCAATCTGTATGTACCACTGGTGTAAATCAACAAGCTGATGAATATCAGAATCAATCTGTATGTACCGCTGGTGTAAATCAACACGCTGATGAAGATCAGAATCAATCTGAATGTACCACTGGTGTAAATCAACATGCTGATGAAGATCAGAATCAATATGTATGTACCACTGGTGTAAATCAACATGCTGATGAAGATTAGAATCCATCTGTATGTACCACTGGTGTAAATCAACAAGCTGATGAGGATTAGAATCAATCTGTATGTACCACTGGTGTAAATCAACATGCTGATGAAGATTGGAATCAATCTGTATGTACCACTGGTGTAAATCAACATGCTGATGAAGATTGGAATCAATCTGTATGTACCACTGGTGTAAATCAACAAGCTGATGAAGATCATAATGTACGTTCTGCTAGTATTTTGGAAAGAGACAACCTTGGCTATTTACCAGCTGAAAGTAATGTGAAAGAGGCAGACCAACTTCCTGTCATCAACAATCCTGAAATTTTTATTAAAAAGTACCATAAAAAGGCAAATGATGAGTTTAAGCTGGAAAGGACATACGACAGGAGACATTCTTGCAAATTCTGTGGAAAACTTATGACAAATATTCAAAGCCATTTAGAACATGCACATAAAAACTCAGAAGAAATAAAGCAAATTTTTGATATTAAGAGAATATTGGAAACAGTAAGTGAGGAAGAAAATAGTCCCCTCTTATTCAAGCTCAACCAACTTCAGACATTACTTAGAAATCAGGGTAATCATAATCATAACACCAAGGTATGTCAGCAGAAAAAAGGTGAAATTATCCTCAGCAGACGTCGTGAAAGTGAAACATTTGATCTGGCGAAATATGGGCCCTGTCCAAGATGTATGGAATGGATTATATTTGATAATCTAACCAAACACAAAAGTAATTGTCCACTTAATAAATTCTCCGAAGCAGATGACTATACTCAGGGAACAACAGTCATCCAGTCAAAAATCATGAAGGGTCAAATCTGGACTAAACCTTCTAAAAGGTTGCTGAAAGAAGTATTCCCATCCATGATGAGAGACAAAGTAACAGATGTCGCTCAAACTGATCAACTAATTGTGTCACAGCCCTTAAAGTAGGGTATGACGTATCTCGCTTGGCATCAGCAAAGTTAAGATTTAGTACAACACAAAAAGATGAAATAGGAAAAACAGAATCCTCAGAATTTTTAAAACTTATCCAAATGGAACCCACACCTCATATAAAACCTCATCAAATAGAATATCCCATTGATGGTATTATAATTAGGTCATTAGATGATATAAATCATTATTTTTCAAACCCTGACCCAGATTTACCAAAGAGCATTTCACCAATTGTTGATTGTGATGGGTTATCGTTTAATGGACATAGAATAAAATTTGAAAATTTTTACCTTTTATTCAAAATCGATAGAAAAGACTTTACATTTACAACAACAGAAGGATTAATAGATTTAATGAATGGGAGGGATCCTGGTATTGCCGATTATAAGGATTTAGTAGCATACTCAAGATTTCTAGAAGAAATTAAAAGGATAGGACGCGACACAAATAGATCGAAAGAAGTTAAACTATTTATAAAAGCAATTGAACAGCCTGAACATACGAAATTGACGAATCGGGTGATTATACTGAAGACAATCCACCAATCATACAAGAAATAGACGAATTCGAATAACGTTTTCATCCGACAACAACGAGGAACTACTTAATAGATTACGAGTAATATTAGCGGCAATGAAGGAAGGACATCGATCATACAGACAATATAATGAAGTAAATTGTATATTAAAAAGACTCCTAGAGAAAGGTATCATAAATAAAAATGATTATAAAAGCGTGATTAAAAATGTCAAATAAAGAACAACTATTCGTCATCACCTCAAATAAATCATATATTAAATTATCTCTAGATTATGAGTACGAACTCGATCGCAATCAAGAATATGAATTGGGATTAAAGTATTTCTCTATTTACAATTCCATTAGAAATATCAACGAAAAAAATAATCAAATAAAAATATCAACAGATAACGGAGTTACGTTCAAAACATACGTTTACTACCAGGAAGCTATGAATACATAGCCATTAACGAATACATATCTAAATATGGAGGAAGTGTCAATGGTAAAAACAATATTGAATTCGAAGGTAATTTGAATCTGAACAAAATAAAATTGATATTAAGAAATAATAGTCAAGTAGATTTCAACGTAGAAAATTCATTGAATACGTTACTAGGATTTGATAAACGAGTATACACCCAATCCACTTTAGCACCACACAAAGCTAATATCCAAAGGTTAAATTCGCGTTCTGCATTCTACAAAGTCTACGGTTAAAAGACTCAAATTGAAAAAAGTAAATAAGATAGGAGATAAAACACTTAAAAATACTTTCTACCTAAGAAATGACCACGTGTTTTTAAGAATTTACACAATCAGATCTGGATCCTATTTTGAACCAAATACAGCGCCATACTTTAGAGATGATATAGAGATTCTTGCACACAAGCATTGGAACTTAATGATTTGCCTCGAAATTTGGCCATTTACGCTTCTCTTGATTTCTTTCAACTAGGCCTAGTAAAGTCTTGATGTTTTCTTTACGCTGGCTGCAATAAAAAGTTGGAATGTTCTTATAAAAATACGTATGAAACTACGAAACAATGAATATTCTTTCTTATTTTCAATTTGAAATTTTGTGACTATATACTTTGTATGCGTTAAAAAATAAAATGTGAGTCTAAAAGGCTTTTGTTGTCATGGACATAATCTCCACTCACCTGTCAATCATGTAGTAGTAGTTGCCTAGTAAGATACGCCGACCTCCTTGATAAATTTTTAGTTAATCAAGGGCGCTTGTCAATCTATGTCAAATTTAACTAAAAATCTAACCTGTCAAATATTGATTTTGATGCGTTTTAGTAAGTCTAGGACAATAATTAAAAAACCCTTCATCGAAAATTATTCAAAGTCAAGGCAATAACTCATA
Source organism: Lottia gigantea (assembly GCF_000327385.1). Taxonomy (NCBI): domain Eukaryota; kingdom Metazoa; phylum Mollusca; class Gastropoda; family Lottiidae; genus Lottia; species Lottia gigantea. The sequence continues at coordinate 9,640 of NW_008710860.1, read as the reverse complement.
AACCGTTGATCGAAAAATCGTCATATCGAACTTGTCCAAGATCTCATCAATATAAATGATCACACCAAATTTCATTCAAATAGGATAAAAATTATAGTATCCATCGCGCTCACAAGCCATTTTTGGACGGATGGACGGACGGACATTATAATGTGGATGTATTATCATTATTTCACTAAATGACTTATCTATATTTTTGCAAATATATAATGTAATTTCTTTTCATATTATGTTAATAAAATATTGTTTAGAAAAAACAACAATTACATTACATTATATTAGGTAAGAGTGGTTGTAACAACAACATATAATCAAAATGATTAAAACATAGGCCGAGGTGAAAATTCAGCTGCACCAGCGTGATATTTATAAATTACTGATATTAAATTAAAAATACTAATTAAATAATTCTGAAATAACAGAGTATATTAATGTGATTGAAGGTCGTCGTTTTCTGTTTCTGTAACGAACATCCTATGAACTAATACGATAAACAAAGAAAAGTAATTATTTTTTCAAAACTTTACATATGTCGGTTCATTTCTATTAGAAGAAAGAGTATCATAATTTCCACTGTTGCGGTTGTCGTTGTGATCTGTAGATGATTCTTGTGCTGGTACGTTGTTGTTGTACAAGTTACAATGACCAGTCGATGCATTATAAACTATCGTGCTTCTGTCTTTACTAGA
>NW_008710860.1:0-6317 GCF_000327385.1 Lottia gigantea | reverse complement strand
TCTAAGTCAAGGGCAATATCTCAAAAACCGTTCATCAAAAATATGTCAATTTCGAACTTGACCGAGATCTTATCTAAAGCATCACACCAAGTTTTATCAAAATCAGATACAAACTGTAGTCTCTATTGTGCTCACAAGAAATGTTGACGGACGGACCGACGGTCAGGGGCATCGACAATATACGACCACATATTTATGAAAACTGTAGCTTCGATCTTGCGTATAAAAAGGGGGCGGGGGTAGAAGCTTATTTATTTGAGTTGGATACAATTATGAGATTGTCAGTACATAACCAATCATACCGGCCTCTATAACCTGCATGAGGATAATCTTATCTGTTGTACAGTCCTGACCTGTATAAGCTACATGAGAATAACCTTACCTGTTGTACAGTCCTGACCTGTATATCCTACATGAGAATAACCTTACCTGTTGTACAGTCCTGACCTGTATAACCTACATGAGAATAACCTTACCTGTTGTACAGTCCTGACCTGTATAACCTACATGAGGATAACCTTACCTGCTGTACAGTCCTGACCTGTATAAGCTACATGAGGATAACCTTACCTGCTGTACAGTCCTGACCTGTATAAGCTACATGAGGATAACCTTACCTGCTGTACAGTCCTGACCTGTATAAGCTACGTGAGGATAACCTTACCTGTTGTACAGTCATGACCTGTATATCCTACGTGAGAATAACCTTACCTGTTGTACAGTCCCGACCTGTATATCCTACATGAGAATAACCTTACCTGTTGTACAGTCCTGACCTGTATAACCTACATGAGGATAACCTTACCTGCTGTACAGTCCTGACCTGTATAAGCTACATGAGGATAACCTTATCTGTTGTACAGTCCTGACCTGTATAAGCTACATGAGGATAACCTTACCTGCTGTACAGTCCTGACCTGTATATCCTACATGAGGATAACCTTACCTGCTGTACAGTCCTGACCTGTATAAGCTACGTGAGGATAACCTTACCTGTTGTACAGTCATGACCTGTGTATCCTACATGAGAATAACCTTACCTGTTGTACAGTCCTGACCTGTATAAGCTGCATGAGAATAACCTTACCTGCTGTACAGTTCTGACCTGTATATCCTACATGAACATAACCTTACCTGTTGTACAGTCCTGACCTGTATAAGCTACATGAGGATAATCTTATCTGCTGTACAGTCCTGACCTGTATATCCTACATGAGAATAACCTTGCCTGTTGTACAGTCCTGACCTGTATATCCTACATGAGGATAACCTTACCTGCTGTACAGTCCTGACCTGTATAAGCTACATGAGGATAACCTTACCTGTTGTACAGTCCTGACCTGTATAAGCTACATGAGGATAACCTTACCTGCTGTACAGTCCTGACCTGTATCTCCTACAGGAGAATAACCTTACCTGTTGTACAGTCCTGACCTGTATATCCTACATGAGGATAACCTTACCTGCTGTACAGTCCTGACCTGTATAAGCTACACGAGGATAACCTTACCTGTTGTAAAGTCATAACCTGTGGAACCTGCATGAGAATAACCTTACCTGTTGTACAGTTCTGACCTGTATAAGCTACGTGAGGATAACCTTACCTGTTGTACAGTCCTGACCTGTATATCCTACATGAGAATAACCTTACCTGTTGTACAGTTCTGACCTGTATAAGCTGCATGAGAATAACCTTACCTGCTGTACAGTTCTGACCTGTATATCCTACATGAGGATAACCTTACCTGTTGTACAGTCCTGACCTGTATCTCCTACATGGGGATAACGTTACCTGCTGTACAGTCCTGACCTGTATAAGCTACACGAGGATAACCTTACCTGTTGTACAGTCCTGACCTGTATATCCTACATGAGAATAACCTTACCTGTTGTACAGTCCTGACCTGTATATCCTGGCTTACAACCGTTTTTACATGCTCCTGTTTTTGCATTACAATATTGCGACCCTTCACAATTTCTGTCGTGACATTGTTTTTTACAGCCAGCCCCATACGTATTATTGTTACATTCTGAAGAAGAAAATGTATCTATCACAAAATATACCACTACAAGCTTTCAATCAGAAGATGGTACTTGAACACAACAACAAATGGAACATGGAAGCTTTAACCTTTAGTAACAGTCACTTTTTGCATTTAAATATTAAATCATGGAAATTTTTCAAGCAAACCAGTTAAATACAAAACCTTCAAATATCATAATCGTATTCACAATGTTTATATATTTAGAGCAAAATCTTTGAAAGAATCTCGAGAATTTGATGAATTATAAATTTATTAAGTATACCAAATTACGTCAAAATTCCCATTGGGTGAGTTATTATTTTATCTAAATTCAGATCAGAAAAGAAGAAAAATACCCATCAGTTCCAAACCGTTCATTCCCATATCTCAACGATGTATTTGTTCCATTCTAGGGAGAATTTGGGAGAATCAAAAACTCCCTTCCCGAAATCCTATAATATCGCATCAAGCAAGATAACCATATTTAATTTCGTCAATATCACATTGTTCACACTGTGCTTAATGGCAATGCATGTCGCAAATTGTTAAATCCAATTACGGTGCATAAGCCACAATATAAAACAGGGGTTTAAAGATTATTTTGATATGGCATACAGTTTAGATTGTTTGATAATATGATATTTTACTTTGTGAATAATATAACAAAAGTAACGCTAGTAGCCGATGTACTTTAAAATTCATCATACAGTACAACTCGTCATTAAGCAACCACCTCAACATTGACTGTACTTTCAAACTGTCAGAAGGGGTAATATCATGTACATTTTGAATAGATCACCGTATTAGTTGTACATGACATTGTACTTGATATGTTTTTAGTCCTACTGAACTTAAATTTTAGCAAGTAAGAAACCTACTTTGAAACCACGATGCGACCTATGTCACCCAAACATTTTAGTTTGAATTATATAACTACGAATAAAGGGTATAAATTTAATTTTTAAAACCAATAGATATGTGGATGTCATGCCTCTTTTGACATCATCACCGTAAGACATAGTTGTCATCTAGAAATATTTGTGAAACGCATGTTCAATAATAGTTCCATGAAAGACACACGATGTCCTAATCGCTAATTTGCTTTGAATCAGAAAAAAAACATCTTAGAAAAAGAAATCAAGTTTCGGTTTATTTTTAAAATATCTGTGATTCCATAACATTAACGTCACCAAAAATTTCAACAAATTGAAAATATTTCGTTTCTTAGCCTGACATCTGCGATCCTTAAAATAAACAATATTAATTTTACCACCAATTTTTATTAGCGGATAGGGGGGTAGGGGCGATAAGAAATAATACAGGAAATCAAAAATGAAGTATAACTAACCGTATTGTTCGATCTGGTTAACATATACGTGGATATCATTTAATCGACCAAACACTGCGGGACCAAAACGTTCCAATCTAGCAGTACCTTCAACATTTAATTTCATCACTGACCTACATGTGTAAACAAAAAAAAATCGTGTTCACAATTTCGATAGTGCCGGTTGGAAGCATTTGATTGGAAACGTTTTAAACCCCAAGCACCCCAACCGGCAAAATAAATTGCACTAAAAGTAGTATTGCTCGTAAAATACATATAAAAAAGATTGAAGAGCAAATATACAAATAATATGATTTCGTTTTCGTCAACATATTTTATAGTAATTTGAATACATTTGACGGCCCTTAAATTAAACAATACTAATTTAAGCGCATGGTTTATGACGTATGGTTAGGGTAGATTGGATTTAAAGCTCGCCCATGTAATTTTAATTCAACAAATACATGAAGGTCAGGATTATTATTTGACTTACGAATATTAATAGAAGAAACCTCAACCTGATTGCCAATAAATAAATTTAAACATAAAGCTTGGTTTTAATCTACAAACAGTATTTTCAAAAGACATGCTTATCACATCCTTTAATTCGAAAAGAAAATGATTTAAATGTCTTACAATGATTATACAAACCAAATCAGCTTGTACAGTGAGGCTCGAGATATTTCGGGTCACTTTTTGCTCTTATTTTAACGTTGACAAGCACTCAAAGAATTCGGAACCTTGGTGGAAACTTAGATGAAAACCCAGAAAAAAAATATTGAAAAGAATTTGTGTAAATTGTAAAATGTAAAAAGAGCAAGATGTACATCTGAACAAATTTATTTGTTAACTTACTTCTGAGTCCAATCTGTGAAATAAATGTTATTGTCATGGTAGGCTATACCAAAGTAATGTGCTTTGGAGGAAAACATTAGAGTTCTTCTTCTTGAGCCTTCTATTGTAGCTGTTTCTATTTTCTTTGTGCTGGCATCCGTCCAAAACATTTTGTTTTCTGTTGACGAAAAGGGAATTTATTATTATTATTCTAATTATTATTAGAGGTTAGATATTTAATTTTCAAGTAAAGTACAAATCTGTAATCAATGCTATAAAACTGATAAACCAATGCTAGTAACAGATAAACCTTTACTATATAACATATAATCCAATGCTATATAACAGATAAACCAATACTCTATAACATATAATCCAATGCTATATAACAGATAAACCAATACTATATAACAGATAAACCAATACTCTATAATAGATAAGCCAATACTATATAACAGATAAACCAATACTCTATAACATATAATCCAATGCTATATAACAGATAAACCAATCTTATATAACAGATAAACCAATACTCTATAACAGATAATCCAATACTATATAACAGATAAACCAATCTTATATAACAGATAAACCAATACTCTATAACAGATAAGCCAATGCTATATAACAAATAAACCAATACTCTATAACAGATAAACCAATCTTATATAACAGATAAACCAATACTCTATAACAGATAAGCCAATGCTATATAACATATAAACCAATGCTATATAACAGATAAACCAATACTATATAACAGATAAACCAATCTTATATAACAGATAAACCAATACTCTATAACAGATAAACCATTACTCTCTAACAGATAAGCCAATGCTATATAACATATAATCCAATGCTATATAACAGATAAACCAATACTATATAACAGATAAACCAATACTCTATAACAGATAAGCCAATGCTATATAACAAATAAACCAATGCTATATAACAGATAAACCAATACTCTATAACAGATAGACCAATGCTATATAACAAATAAACCAATACTATATAATAGATAAGCCAATGCTATATAACAGATAAACCAATGCTATATAACAGATAAACCAATACTATATAACAGATAAACCAATACTCTATAACATATAATCCAATGCTATATAACAGATAAACCAATCTTATATAACAGATAAACCAATACTATATAACAGATAAACCAATACTATATAACAGATAAACCAATACTCTATAACATATAATCCCATGCTATATAACAGATAAACCAATCTTATATAACACCAATACTCTATAACAAATAAGCCAATGCTATATAACAAATAAACCAATACTCTATAACAGATAAACCAATCTTATACTAGAACCGTTATAACGGTACCGAAGCAGTGCGCATCCAACCTGATAAATCGATAAAACGTTGCATTTTAAAGTCACAATGGGATTTCTTACCGGAAAGAAAAGCATGTAAACGTTCAATAGTAGAAAAAATCGTTTAAACCGTTTACCGTTCGGTAGTGAAAAGACGCATAAATTTGATACCATTCGGTACTAAAAGGTGTTAACATTCGGTAGTAAAAAGTCGAATTTTCAAATAGCTGTAAAGTTAAAAGTTCAATTCGCACAACAAAAATGAAAATATTTTTGGAAAGGTACAATAATTTGTGTTTCGGCCAAGAGGTCAACAGAGGTCAAATAAAAGAGAATATAAGCCTTAAAAGTGTTGAACTGTTTTGGGACGTTTGTAAAAGCGAAAATATATGTCGGACATCAAAGATAAAAGTATGAATGGACATCGTAGATCAATAACCTTTGACCTTCTAAAGACCAAGATTATGCATGTAAATGGTCAAAATATCACAATTTTATAAATTGTAAATCCTATTCCCGTTTTTAAAGTAAACAAAATGTAACTCTATCAGATATTGTCCCAAATAGTGCTTTAATTTTTTGTAAAATGGTGAACTTTTCGAGTTATAACAATTTGAATTATTTATGGTAAAGGTAAAAGTAACCCGGATTTGCCACGCCCACTGCAAAAATTTTGTGTTGTCTGTAATAATGTGTACAATGTTAAATAATGTTCAAAATTTCAAGTCTTTACAATCATTAGATCATGAGATATTCGTAGTTAAAAGTTTTTT
>NW_008710859.1:0-1519 GCF_000327385.1 Lottia gigantea | reverse complement strand
AATTTAGTTTTTATTAAAGCATGATAAATTTGTTTCTGTTTTTTTCATAAATTTATTGAACATAATTGAAAATTATTTGTGTTTAGCAATAGATGTTAATAAACCAAGTGTAACAATATACAATGTTTTCACACTGTATACAAAGATAGCAACCTGTGATTACTGATAAAGAGTTTTATCAGATCCACTTACTCTTGTTTCCATTGTCAGTGCAAGCCACGGTTCAAAGTGTTTTTAATTTCAATATTTCACCAAGGAATACTATTTAAACAAACCTTATTCCTCTTGCATACTTGGTCACATAAAACAAGATGAAATTAAATAACATAAGTTGCTGAACACATAAACAGAAAACAAAACATAACATCATAAGATAACAAGCTTCCATAAATGCACAAGATATCACAATTAGCGCCATGTGTACTGTTTTTACATATCACATTTAAAGGCCTGTTATTATTGAATTAAACTATTGACTGTGTCCAATGCATTTGTTTTATGATCACTCGGGTTAGCTCGAGCTTCATATGTACAAATTGTAACCTCATGTCTTCTTGCCTGAAAGAAAAAAGGTTTCAATAAGAATTGCCCAATAACATTGACGACTGACAGTTTTAGAAGTGAAACAATGACTGACTTGGCTATAAGTATTAGAGAGTAGCAATGGCTGACTTGGCTACAAGTTTTAGAACTGAAACAATTACAGACTTGGCTATAAGTATTAGCAGAGTAACAATGACTGACTTGGCTACAAGAATTAGCAGAGTAGCAATGACTGACTTGGCTACAAGTATTACCAGAGTAGCAATGACTGACTTGGCTACAAGAATAAGCAGAGTAGCAATGACTGACTTGGCTACAAGAATAAGCAGAGTAGCAATGACTGACTTGGCTACAAGTATTAGCAGAGTAGCAATGACTGGCTTGGCTACAAGAATTAGCAGAGTAGCAATGACTGACTTGGCTACAAGAATTAGCAGAGTAGCAATGACTGACTTGGCTACAAGAATAAGCAGAGTAGCAATGACTGACTTGGCTACAAGTATTAGCAGAGTAGCATTGGCTGACATGGCTACAAGTATTAGCAGAGTAGCAATGGCTGACTTGGCTACAAGTATTAGCAGAGTAGCAATGGCTGACTTGGCTACAAGTATTAGAGTAGCACTGGCTAATTTGGCTACAGGTTTTTGTAATTCCTGACATGGTTTTGACAGTAAAGCTGTAGCTGTCTTTCCTACAGGTTTTAGCAGAGTAGCAATTGTTTTCTTGGCTACAAATATTAGCACAGAAGCAATTGTTATGATGACACCTACCTCTGTAAAATCGCCTTTTAAACCAATATAGTAAACACAAGTAGTTTCTGCCCCATAATTACTAGGAAAATGTATTGAAAGATGTTCTACACTATTAAATCTAGCTACTCTGAAATGATGAAAAGCATACTGGTAGCTATAGATATTTGAAGTAGCCATAGCAACTATAATTAGAGACATAACCACCAATTCGCAATTAATATTCA
>NW_008710858.1:0-1520 GCF_000327385.1 Lottia gigantea | reverse complement strand
TGCGATGTCAGTACATTTCCAGTGCATCTGAAGACAAATTAAAAATATTGAACCTATATCAAACGCCCAGTATTAAGAACCGGTCCTTTTATTGCCCTTTTAGTTTTATAACATGTTCTGTGGTATGTCACTACCCCGGAATTGCATGCAATATTCAGCTAATAATGAATAAAATATAAATACGTTTCGAATAAGGATTATAACACGTTTTTGAGTCAGAGATAAATTTCAGAGCTGGACGTTGAGACATGAATAAATTTCAGAGCGGTATGTTGTGACATAAATAAATTTCAAAGCGGTATGTTGTAACATGAAAAATTTCAGAGCGGCATGTTGTGACATGGATTAATTTCAGAGCGGCATTATGTAACATGAAAAATTTCAGAGCGGCATGTTGTGACATGGATTAATTTCAGAGCGGCATGATGTAACATGAATTAATTTCAGAGCGGCATGATGTGACATGAATTAATTTTAGAGTGGCATGTTGTGATATGAATTAATTTCAGAGCGGCGTGTTGTGACATGAATAAATTTCAGAGCGGCATGTTGTGATATGAATTAATTTCAGAGCGAAATGATGTGACATGAATTAATTTCAGAGCGGCATGTTGTGATATGAATTAATTTCAGAGCGGCATGTTGTGATATGAATTAATTTCAGAGCGGCATGTTGTGACATGGATAAATTTCAGAGCGGTGTGTCGTAACATGAATAAATTACAGATCGGCATGTTGTAACATGAATAAATTTAAGAGCGGCATGTTGTGACATGGATTAATTTCAGAGCGGTGTGTTGTGACATGAATAAATTTCAAAGCGGCTTGTTGTGACATGAATAAATTTCAGAGCGGCATTTTATGATATTAATAAATTTCAGAGCAGTGTGTTGTGACATGAATAAATTTCAAAGTGGCATGTTGTGACATGAATAAGTTACAGAGCGGCATGTTATGTCATTAATAAATTTCAGAGCGGCATGTTGTGACATGGATTAATTTCAGAGCGGCATGATGTGACATGAATTAATTTCAGAGTGGCATGTTGTGATATGAATTAATTTCAGAGCGGCATGTTGTGACATGGATAAATTTCAGAGCGGTGTGTCGTAACATGAATTAATTTCAGAGCGGCGTGTTGTGACATGAATAAATTTCAGAGCGGCATGTTGTGGTATGAATTGATTTCAGAGCGGCATGATGTGACATGAATTAATTTCAGAGCGGCATGATGTGATATGAATTAATTTCAGAGCGGCATGTTGTGACATGGATAAATTTCAGAGCGGTGTGATGTGACATGAATAAATTTCAGAGCGGTGTGTTGTGACATGAATAAATTTCAGACCGGCATGTTGTGATATGAATTAATTTCAGAGCGGCGTGTTGTGATATAAATTAATTTTAGAGCGGCATGTTGTGACATGGATTCATTTCAGAGCGGCATGATGTGACATGAATTAATTTCAGAGCGGTGTGTCGTAACATGAATAAATTACAGAGCGGCATGTTGTAACATG
>NW_008710857.1:11204-12796 GCF_000327385.1 Lottia gigantea | reverse complement strand
GACCTTAACAGAGATGAAGGTGTTCGTTTATCGCATGCATATGATAAACTTATCAACTTGTAATTATTCATATTCAAAAACAATTTCCAACTTTAAGCACAGTTAGTTATATGAACAATGTAATTTCTATTAATAAAAGACTCCAATACCAGCAATAGTTGTTTATTTAAACTTCAATTAATCTTTTTTAATTCATTTACTTTACTTCAATTATTTTACTTAATCAGCCTGTATGTTATTTTAAGAATTATATACCTCTTATTGTACCTGTTAAAATTTAATGTAATGTATCAATAAACCATTTATCTCTTGTGTGTTCTTAATAATAAGCATTAATGTATATATAGTTTGCCCACCACTCCTTCTCATTATGTGCCTGAGGACGACGGGGGAAACACGTCGAAACGTCGCTTAAAACTTTAACCAGTGATTGTTGTTCCATAAAGCTGTGTCTATATATCGTACTCACAATTGCTAAATGCCATTTAAAGATTTTTGTTCGTTGTAGAGTGTTCGTCGTATATTGAAGCAGTCAAACAGTCTCTCCCAGCATAACATGTGAACATGTGAACGACCTCTGCATAAAACAATGACGACTAGGATGTATACACTAGGGTTTTTTTTAATCCTAACCCCTGATTTCATCTCACATCCTAGCTGCTATTTCCAATAATTGAGAAAGGGGCAAAGGGCATGTTCAGAGTTTTTAGTCGATTTGCCGTTGCTTTCTGTTATGATATCAAAATGGCATTTGACAAATCTGGAGACTCCCAGACTAAAGAGAAATCATTCCTTAATCAAGACCTAAAAACAATGGTTTTTCAAGTTCAAACCTCTAGTGTACTACACTGAGCACGATTCATTCCTTATCAATGACTTATGTGTAAGGGCGTTAGGACTATATATATATTTTTAAATATTGCCCCATTTGTCCAGAGATATCGCTTGTGCATAGCTGGCTCCTTACATCAATCAAAGCCACAATAAATCTAAATAAAACTCCATCCGTTCTTATTAGTTAAAGATAAATTGAATTAGATCCAAAGATAAACTAGAGCCACTCGTGGCACAGAGTGGGACTTTGCAAATGTAGCAAATTGCAGAAGACCCCGAAAAAATCAACCTTCGCCGATAATTAGATCAAGCGCAAGAACAGTCTAAAGTTGAGAAATTTTCATTTTCTAGAAGATTCTAATACCGGAAGTAGACGTCGGACCTCACAAATGAAAGTATCAGCAGATAGCCAAGGTCAATGACCTTTGATCTTGTAAAAGAGAAGGTCGAAAAAGGTCAAGATCAAGAGATATACGTCATCAAAATTTCTAATTGCACACGACTATAAAACCGGAAGTTGACATAGGACAGCAAATATGAAAGTACAAATAGATAGCCAATGCCAATGACGTTTGATCCTGCAAAGGTCAAGGTCAACAAAGGTCAAAAATTGAAAATTTTCAATTTCCAAAACCTGTTCCTTTTTTTGAACTAAGAAACGGAAACAACCGAAATTCTAAGACAAAGTGGCTCACAATATGACGTAATTGTATGCAAAGTTCCATTTTGAACAAATGTATACTTTGCGAGTTATGCCC
>NW_008710857.1:8677-11154 GCF_000327385.1 Lottia gigantea | reverse complement strand
ACTAATTGACAAGGAAATGATGATTCATAAAACCAACTGCAGTAGAAAGGAGAAGATAACTCACATGACTTGTCAACCTAGATGGAGCTACTGGTATAGAGTACATGCTTTGATCTTGTGTCAAAGCTGTACTTGGTCGAGGTGTTGCAGGATCTTTAACTACTGCTTCTGTTACAAATATCTCAGCACAGCCAATTAATGCTTCAAAAAACTCCAAGAAAGTCATCTGCAACATAGAGGTATGTTAAGTAAATTAGATAACAATTTCATTTCGTTTTTATTTTTTTTGTCGGTCTCCAGTGTAATCTTACAAGAATCATACCAAAGGTCACGTAAGAGGATAGCGAAAGCCTGTTCCCTAATCCTATTATGTAAATAAATATTGTTTATACAGAAAAAATGGTGACGTTTCAAGCTATTTACAACAGACAATCACACCCCGTTTTCCCACCAATCATTGGCAGTCTTATAATGTCATTGGTCTTATTGCTCTACTTTGGGTTGCGCTATGCTACAATTCATAGTTAATATTTAGACACAGATTCCACATGACACTCTGTAGTCCTGTTGTAATATCTTACCTCTAGTTCTAGATTATAACATCCTTCAGAATCATCAACACTAGGATCATCTGATGACAATACTCTTATTACTGCTTGTGGATCTAAATCATTGTTTATCAACTTTAAATCCTACAATCAATAAAAGCATTGAATATATAATTAAATGATACTTTTCATTGTAACATCTATACTTTTCATTGTAACATCTATACTTTTCATTGTAACATTTATACTTTTCATTGTAACATTTATACTTTTCATTGTAACATCTATACTTTTCATTATAACATCTATACTCTTCATTGTAACATTTATACTTTTCATTGTAACATTTATACTTTTCAAAGAAACATCAATACCGGTACTTTTTATTGTCATAATTATTTCTACTACTAACTGAAATATTTCGACTTTTCATCTTAATATTTATTATTTATACTTTCAATTTAAATATTTATGCTTTTTATTCGAACTTAATGGCACATAATTTCAATCACAATTTTTACACTTTTAACCAACAATTTTTGCTTTTTATTTGAACACATTTTAACTTGAAACATTTCTTTTCATTAAAGATTGGAATGATCTCAACCAACAATGACTTAATGTATAATTACAATGGAATGTAATAGCAACATTTTTTATTCCATCTTGGAATTTCAGAAACAGACATAGAACCCCAGGCAGCTAACAAGTTGGAATGTTGAAGAAACATTTAAATAATACATTTCAATTTAAATACAATTAAAACTGTCAAAAAAGTAAATAACTAACTAATATTATGACTAACACATTTCTATTGGGGCCCTTCTTAACTCAGAATGTCTAATTTGTTTCATCACTTCCGAAACTATTACAAGAACATATACTTTTCATTGAAACATCTATACTTTTCATTGTTACATTTATACTTTTCATTGAAACATCTAGATACTTTTCATTGTAACATTTATACTATTCATTATGACAATTTTCATTGTAACATTAATACTTTTCATTGTAACATCTATACTTTTCATTGTAACATTTATACTTTTCATTGAAACATCTAGATACTTTTCATTGAAACATCTATACTTTTCATTGGAACATTCATACTTTTCATTATGACAATTTTCATTGTACTAATTTTCATTGTAACATTTATACTTTTCATTGTAACATCTATCTATACTTTTCATTGTAACATTTATACTTTTCATTGTAACATCTATACTTTTCATTAAAACAATTTTCATTGTAACATTTATACTTTTCATTATAACAATTTTCATTGTACCATATACTTTGCATTGAAACATCTCTACTTATTTGTTTGAGACAATTGTTTGCCATCTTTTGAAATATGATAATTCCAGACATTAACTTAACTTGTTATCTCCTATTCTACCTGCAATGAATTGTGTTGTCCCATCCAATTAAAATGTGATGGATAACTCAATCAATCCAATTTGATTAAAGATAAGTTAATGTATCTAAATCCTTACCTTCATCATAAATAAATATTGTCTCATCTTTAATGCTGGTTCTTTTGGTTTGTGCTGAAAAATAAAAATAAATCAACAATCCAAATATCAAACCATTCTTTCATGACCAGAAAATAGCACTCCATAATTGAAACTAGAGGATAAGTTGTAAATGGCACAAAAAAATGATATGATTGTAGTATTTAAGGGATAAGTAGGCCATTTTTTGACCAATTAGTCTCAGAAACTGTAATCTATTAGCTGAGCTAATGGGTAATAGTGTTCAAAGCTCACTGTCAAATTTGAGCCTTCAAATCCATTTGTGTCCACCAGAATTATCTGCGTTTGAATGTTAAATTGACGGCGCATCATTTTAAGATACTCTGTGATATATAGAAAAGACATATATAGAAATAGTAAAATTCCTATTTTGAAATATTTTTATAGG
>NW_008710857.1:0-2350 GCF_000327385.1 Lottia gigantea | reverse complement strand
AATAGAAACATTACATATACTGGTTATATATCTCATTATAACATACATAACCTAAAGATATTAATAGAGAACTTGAAAAATGTTGTTACTCGAGTTTTTATGCTATTGCTTGTCCTGTGAAGCAAGTTGAAATGAAATGAAATGAAATGAAATGAATGGAGTTTTAAGTCCTACTCTTCTGCACCTTGTGGGCTAATGAAGACGGGCAACGCCATGCAGGTTGAAACAGGTCAGTTGTCTGAAGATCTGAAAGTGTGAGCTCTGAGTAACAACATGTTTTTTTCAGGTTCTGTTTTAATACTTCTATATCGCTTTACAATTGATGTATTGAACACTATTTTAACAGTGAAAATATTTTATTATTATACATCACCTCAAATATAAATGTTACACATAATGGTTATATTATAAAATTTCTATTTAAAAACAGATAAATATCTGAAGAAAGTGTCAAACAAAAGATTCTCTAACCTGAGTAACTTCTTCCTCTCTGTCACCTTCTCCAAACTCATTATTTAATAGTTCATCTATTTCTAATTGGAAACTAGGACCAATAGTATTACGGCTTTCATTACTATGTACACTAGCATTGTCTGTAAGTATAAACATACATTGGTATCATATCACGAATACAGGTTTTGACATGGTCTTATTAACCTGTATTAAACTAAGCCCACTACACTTCGTTTTGGGGCGTGGAAATGAGATTGGTGCTATTTCAATCTAACCAATTAGATCGGTAAAAAGGTGATGAGGTCATGTAAACAAAACACAACATCCCTTTGCTGCCACCCAGATGCAGAGATAACCAGTCCTTCCAAATAAATATTCCAAAGTGATTTCCTATCAGCTTCAATTTAATAACAAAAATCTTACTCAATTCTGTACCGTCCATGTCAAGCAAAGCATTTATGACAAGCAGCATTAGTTTTGTTTAAATTCGCAAACAAAACGTCATAACTTTACTACCAAGACAGTAGAGATCATTTTCATTGGACAATATTTATCTATGAATAAGTAATTTTTCTCACTGGAACTTCAGATCAGTGAGCAAACGTCTAACTCACTGAGCCACAGCGGCTGCAAATATGAGAGAAAATCATATTCCAACCTGAAGGTAAGGGAGTTCTAGTTCTAATTTGACTAATATCAGGAGTAGTGGAACCATCAGCATTAAAATCAGGATATTCTACAATATGATCTTTCTCAAATACACCTTCATAGATACGGCCATTTTTAAATGTGAACTTTCCCTGTAAAATAAGTATATACTGAGCTAGGTATTTTGGTGGCACAATATAGTTATGGATAATACTATTAGATTTGCATTTCTGATATAGACTTTTTCAATCTTCAGAAATTGAACCATTTTAGTTCTGAACTTTGGCAAAGATTATTTATTATTTGTTGAGTCAACATTTTGAGACAAATAAAAACAAAACAATACAAGCAGTCTAATTAAAATTAGCCGCAACATTTCCATTTTTTTTTTTAATTGGCTTTTAAATTCAATATAGCCAAATTCATCAAATTAACCTTTTGACCTTACATCTGCTTTAACCAATCAAATTTCTACCCTCTCTTTGTGACATGGTGTTTATCAACATAGGTCAAAAGGTTAATTTGATGAACGTTCAAGAAGGCTGTCGTCAGACCTTAACTGATGTGGCTATATTCAAAATAAAAGCTCATAAAAAAAACATGAATGAACGAAAGTTTAATCTTAATTAGACTGGCAGACACGTTGGTTTTTTAATATACAAGTCAAGTCAACACATTGTACAAATTTAAAAATATTTAACAACATTCCATACTTTTCCATGCTTCATGTTGTTTTTCCAGTAGCCTTCATATAATGCTCCATTAGCATATCTAAAAGATCCAAAACCATGGCGTAATCCATTCACAAATTCACCATCATACATATTTCTTAAAGGATATTGAGAGGAATGATTTCTTCTTAATAACCAAATATGCTGACCCATTCCATGCTGAAACATTAATAGATAGTCTTAAATAATTGCCATTTTATTGTTATATCTGGGATGCATAATTTAATAATGAAATGAAAGCAGTTTTACGTCCTACTTTTCTGCACCATGTCGGCTTATGAAATTTTGTCTGGACAGCAGCATTAGCCTGCTCTTTTTCGATTTCCAACTGTCAATATATCTTTAATGTGCACAGTCTGTACCACACAAGGCCTCGATTTATTGTTCCATACGAACAACTAGAGGCTTATTCCATATCAGCCTCTCTTAACTGCATCATTTCCATGTCAGCCCCTCCGACCTACATAACTAGCATTTGGAACAAGCTTGAAAGTCAGATTGCATCATCTTGACCTATG